>NC_058411.1:94262930-94291521 GCF_002201575.2 Neomonachus schauinslandi
AAAAAAAAAAAAAAAAAAAAAATCTTTAAAAAAAATTTAAAAAAAAAAACCAAAAAACAAAAAACTAGCTATAGGGCGCCTGGGTGGCTCAGTTGGTTAAGCGACTGCCTTCGGCTCAGGTCATGATCCTGGAGTCCTGGGATCAAGTCCCGCATCGGGCTCCCTGCTCAGCAGGGAGTCTGCTTCTCCCTCTGACCCTCCCCCCTCTCATGCTCTCTCTATCTCATTCTCTCAAATAAATTTTTTAAAAAAATCTTTAAAAAAAATTTTTTTAAAAAATAAATAAAAAATTAAAAAAACTAGCTATAGGGGCGCCTGGGTGGCTCAGTTGTTAAGCGTCTGCCTTTAGCTCAGGTCATGACCCCAGGGTCCTGGGATTGAGCCCTGCATCGGGCTCCCTGCTCTGTGGGAAGCCTGCTTCTCCCTCTCCCACTCCCCCTGCTTGTGTTCCCTCTCTCGCTGTGTCTCTGTCAAATAAATAAAATCTTAAAAAAAAAAAAAAAACTAGCTATAGTCTAGTTTTATTCCCATCCATAGTGACAGAGGACGGAAAATATTATTTGCTTTATATCCTGTGGTTATGTAGCTTTCAGTAGGGTCTGAGAGACAATTTGGCATTGATACCTGATGTTTAAGTCAAAGTTCTCCTCCAAATCTGGAAATGATTTATCCTCTTTACTGATTATTATACAAATAGAAAACCAACCAGTTGAAGATTAATACCTAAAAGAAAGAAGCTCACAGCCACTAATATTTAAAGTAATATCAAATCCTTATGCATCTCTCTGGAATTCTTTTATTCAACAGTTGTTTAAAAGTAGGTCAAATCATCACTGAGATTCATCAATTCAACTCACTAATACAAAGACATTTAATTATTTCTTAGAGACAGATGGATAATATAGTTGATAATTCTCTTTAGGTCTTCTTCCCTCATATTCTATTTTATTTTTATATGTGGTAACAGAAATTCACAGGAATTCTACATATTTTAAACTGGGTTTAACTATCCATATTTGTTTCCAATTCCCTGTTGTAATAGTGAATATGGTCATATTAATAAATACATATAAAGGAAGACAAAACAAATATCCCAGAACAAAAGAACCATAATGGAAGATATCAATGAATTTTATTATATCAAAATAGAAAATTTCAAAATCCACTATAAAGTTTTTAAAAATGAGAAATTGAGAGAAGACAGTCACAACATGGATAATATACAAACTATTTCAATCATGAGTTTTAAAAACCCTGCAAATTAAAAAACAAGCACTGATGTTTTAAAATAAATGTAGAAAAAATACAGAGATTGAGGAGATGGGGGTGGTAAAAAGGAATATTCATTTTATCTATTCTAGTTGAAATGTGCACAATGACATAATAATCATGCACCACTTTCCTAATTAAAAACTTTCTACAACTCATTTAAGAAATAATAAAAACAAACTATTTTCACACTAACCAGTTAGAAAAATTCATCTGATCCTCTTATTCTACTCCTTCAGTGCCCAGCCATCTCCTAATTAACAGCTCAGCTTATGGATAATTTCATTTACAAAGCCTTTTCTGAATGATCCCTAATCAGAGGTATTTTGTTCTCAAATCCATTTTCATTCCTGTAATATAGCTTTTAACCCACTGAATTATTTAAAAATTGACTTACTCCTTCATCTTTTCCAAAACAATGAGCCTTCCAAGGGCAATAAATTTTTTTTAAGATTTATTCAGAGAGAGAGTGCACATGCAAGCTGGGGTAAGGGCAGAATGAGAGGAAGAGAGAGACTACCAAGCTGAGCAAAGAGCCTGATACAGGGTTCAATCCCAGAACCCTGAGACCACGATCTTGAGCTGAAATCAAGAGTCAGATGCTTAACTGACTGAGCCATCCAGGTACCCCTCCAAAGGCAAGAAATCTTAACCCACCATCTGTAACATGAGGTCTGATCCATAAATAAAATAAAGTCAGTGTTTAGATCTTGTTTTCACTGAAATTTAAATAGAAGCTGCCCTCATCATCATCCTTCTAGATTCCTAACAAGACTTTTAACTCAAGTCCTACTTCTCTTCCTATTTGTCAAACTTACTCACCTTTTAAGCCTTTAGACCCCCAATCCTGAGTAGGTCTTATTTCCTATTCTTTCCTTTCTACTTCACCACATCTTATCTTCTCTCCTCTACCTGATCTTGCTAGAGCCAAAGTATTGGTTAGAGTAGAAAGAGAGTGAAGAGGTATTTAAAGACAATTAAGTCACATGAATATTTGAATCTCCCAAATCTATTACAGTGTCTAACACATGGTAAATGTTTAATGAACGAATGAATGATAAATGTCAATAGTGAACCTGAAGTAATTATAGACCCAAAGTCACTACAGTTACCACACTCTCAAAGTCCTCCCTGACCCTAAGCTCACACCAACACCCCAAAACTTAGCTTTCTGTAAATGAGCTAACAATTCTTCTTCATGGATAATATAAATGTAACAAATTACATGGACTAAAATAAATGTATGTTATAGGGAAACCACCTAGACTCTCCCTGAAAAACCTACTTTCACTTTATGTACAATTTAAGCAGTACAGTGTAGTAGTTAAAATTGTCTCAGAGTCAGACACTTGACTGAATCTTGGCTTCTCCACTTAGTAATCGTATCAGCTTGCTTGAAGGGAGCTACTTGCTCACTATGCCTTCTTTTTATCATTTGGAAAAAAAAAAATGAGAATAAGACCATTTATCTCAAGGGTTGTTGTGCAAAAGTGCAGACAAAATGCCTACCACAGAACCTGACACCTGTTTGATTGAGACACTTACTACTTTTCTCATTCTTTCTGGATTTTCTGCCTTGCAGCATAACAAAAGCAGAACATTAGAAGAAAAGGAGAATAAATATGTAAGATAAATCAAAGACTAAGAATAGAAAGAAGTTTCTAGATTTTATAAAACCTATTTATCTGTGATCCTTTTGTGTAGATTGACACATCAATAGCCTAAGAAGTTTTGAGAGAATTACAACTAGTGAAGTAGGTCAATACTACCAATCACATTAATGTCCATGACAGAATAACTACGGTTTCCCTACACTATTTAAAAAAAGCAGGAAAGACGAAATCGGGCACGTTCAGGGTAGTATGGCCAAAGACTGGAGCACTGGGTGTTATACGAAAACAATGAATCATGGAACACTACATCAAAAACTAATGATGTACTGTATGGTGACTAACATAATAAAATTAAATTCAAAAAATAAAAAAGCAGGAAAATATGTGTGACAGATTTTTTTAAATATGCATTTGAGTGACTTTCAGAAAATCCCTCTTAGGAAGAGACTTCTGTTGTTGAGGAAATGTTTAAATCATTCTAATAGGGGTAGGTTAGTTGCTATGGGTCATGGATTTCAGCTGGTTCCTTGGCTACAGAGTAATAGTATAACAAAAATAAAACCTACTTTCTGTGACAGGAAGAGAAAGTTGATCCTGGTTAGAAAAAGACATGACTGGGATGCCTGGGTGGCTCAGTCATTAAGCGTCTGCCTTCAGATTTGTTGTGAGGATTTAATGAGATAATAGGCCAAATGCCTGGCAAATTGCCTTATATGCTGTAAGTGCTCAATAAATACTCAATTTGCCTTCCATCCAGGGACCAAGTGAAGATATGCAGACAGGAAAAAACTCTCAATCTCCCCTTGCTCAGAGCATATGGCTCGTGCAGCACTAGAGCCTGGGCAGGAGTGGGACTTCTGCTTTGGGAGGAAGTGGCTGTTGGGGTGTGCAATTTGAACAGCAACAGTTCATGGTCCTTTCAGGTGTCCCCTGTTAAAAAGCTTCAGGTTGCTCATGCCCAGGCAAGTGGCTTGGCTGCTGGAGTCTCAGTATCATTGGTGGATGATGGCAACCTGACCCTTGGGGTCCTGGAATTGAGCACTGCATCAGGCTCCCTGCTCCGTGGGAAGCCTGCAGCTCCCTCTCCCACTCCCCTGCTTGTGTTCCCTCTCTTGCTGTCTCTCTCTCTCTCTGTCAAATAAATAAATAAATCTTAAAAAAGAAAAGGAAAAAGACATGAGTGGGATGACAGTGAATGACAGGAGAGAAAAAAACAGAAAAGTGATCAAGAAAGTGGGCCAAAAAGGAACTCCTCCTGAGAGTCTCCCAGTATTCAGTGAAGTCTACAAAAATGAGTTTTATAGCTGGATGTGTTCCATAAACTGGAAAAAGCTTTAGGTTCTGAAACTACAAGATGTAAAAGCTAGAATTTGCAGAAATTATGGCATGACCAGATCCTTGCCTGCTATATAAATTAGGAAGGGACTGAAATTTCAGCTGTAAATCACTTCCCAAATACATAATCTGAGATACTCCACGTAATATAGTACTTAAATATCTCTATTCAAACAGAGGTCAAGCTTCAAAAAATGTTAGTACTTGGGGCACCTGGGTAGCTCAGTTAAGCATACAGCTCTTGGTTTCCTCTCAGGTCATGATCCCAGGGTCATGAGATCCAACCCAGGGGCTGGCTCTGCACCCGCTCTGACTGACCCTTCCCCTGATCACTCACTGAAACAAATCTTAAAAAAAATAATAATAATAAAAACTGTTGGTACTTAAGACCTAGGTTACATTCATCAGAATAATTCCTGGGGTGTCAATACGAAGTAATTAATATTTTCTTCTGAGCAAGATCCCCACCTCATAAAAGCAGCATCACTGAATGTAATGTTCCTTTCAATCTTCACAACTTCATTCCACATCCTAGCTCACACTGGGCCCAGAGCCGTGCACATGGAAAGGATTTCTTAATTCCTGAGTTGGGTTAAAGTAAAGAACTCTGTATTCCCTTTCGTACAAACTGCTGAGTTTGGTAATATGTGTGGCCTAAAGGTCAACAGTACTTAGAATAATGTATTCCAGTTAGGAGGACAGGGTACCTTTGCTTCTCCAGACTTCTTTAATAGTTTCTCTCCAGAAAAGGACTTCAAGCCATTCTGGACCACTTTGTTTTCAGCCTATTCTAGGGCTCACACAGCAGAAAATAAAAGTCAAAGGCCAGTTCCCTGAATTACCATGCCCTGGCCACCTCTGCTTCTGTCCCCAAGGGTCAGGTTGCCATCATCCACCAATGATACTGAGACTCCAGCAGCCAAGCCACTTGCCTGGGCATGAGCAACCTGAAGCTTTTTAACAGGGGACACCTGAAAGGACCATGAACTGTTGCTGTTCAAATTGCACACCCCAACAGCCACTTCCTCCCAAAGCAGAAGTCCCACTCCTGCCCAGGCTCTAGTGCTGCACGAGCCATATGCTCTGAGCAAGGGGAGATTGAGAGTTTTTTCCTGTCTGCATATCTTCACTTGGTCCCTGGATGGAAGGCAAATTGAGTATTTATTGAGCACTTACAGCATATAAGGCAATTTGCCAGGCATTTGGCCTATTATCTCATTAAATCCTCACAACAAATCTGAACAGTGTTCTTGCTCTCATATTAGAGAGAAGCGTGTCCATAGGATGCCTCCAGCCCTGCATAAAAATTTCCAACTGAGAATGGTTTAAGATATTTCTGGAGTGGTAAGAGCAGATGCTCTGAAGACATAATGTAGTTTTCAAATCCTTGCTCTACTGTTAAGTGTGTGCATAGCTTTGGGCAATTTACTTAAAACATTTTATGCTCCAGCTACCTTAGTTTTAAAATGAGGGAAAATAATGGTATTTTTACCCTAGAATTGATGCAAGGATAAACAGGGTTAATGCATACAAAGCACTTAGAACCAAGCCTGGCAAATCCAAGAAGTCTGCAGTAACCCAAGTCTAGGGTAGGTTCATGGTTTCTCTGATGTGACCAAGAATTTCCTCTCCTTCTGTCCTTTCATCTTCAGTATGTTGACTGTTAGTTTCATGTGACAAGATGATGGCCACAGTTTCATGCATTACATGTAGAAATAACATCTGACAAAAAAGGAAAGAAACTGTTTCCACCTGTGCTTCTCATTTTAAGAAAAAGAAACCCTTCCCCTGCAAAGTTTTCCCAATATCCCTCAGACCATAAGGGAGACTGGGAAAACAATTATCAGGAATCTCAGACTCTAATATAATTTCTTCCAGCAAAGCCACAGCAGAGGGGGTATGAAGAAGACTGTTGAATAGGCCACTAACAATGAAAGGAAACTGATTTTCAAAGCTGTAAGTCTCTTGATAGCTAGTGTATGGCAGAGCTGAAAGATAAAAACAAGTCTGGACCTTCTGCTAAAGATGCTACCTCCCAGATCACTGTACAGAGTTTATATTCATTTGCTAGGGCTACTATAACAAAGTACCACATACTAGGTGGAGCTTAAGCTACAGAAATTATAGTTTGGAAGGCTACAAGTCCAAGGCAAAGCGTCAGAAGAGTTGGTCTCTTCTGAAGGTTGTGAGGAAAAACATGTTCCATTACTCTTAGCTTCTGATGGTTTGCTGGAAATCCTTGAGAAGTATCACTCCTATCTCTGGCTTCATTTTCACACAGTGTTCTCCCAGCTTATGTCACTAAATTTCCCCTATATATAAGGACATTAGTATTATTAGATGAGAGTCTACCCTAAGGATATTTTAACCCCACAGTCCTTCATATTAACTGAGCTGAAGATTTTATTGTAATTCCTATAGGATACTTAAATTTAAGTTCTTCCCTGATGTTCTGTTTTGATTTTCCATTTATACTGATTTTTCATTGCTTTGAGATATAATTGACATATGATAAAACCCATATTTAATGTATATAATTTGATGAATTTAACATATGTATATACTTCTGATACCACCACCACAATCTAATGAACATATCGATCACCTCAAAAAAAAAAAAAAAAGAAAAGAAAAGAAAAAAAGCAAAGACTATCTCCAAATAAGGTCACATTCTTATGTACTGGGTGTTAGGACCCCAACATATAAATTGGTTGAGAGCAAGGGGACACAATTCAACCCATAATCCCATAATATAGGTGAAAATCACCTTAAAGGGAGATCAACAACCCAGGGGTTTGATATATACACTTAGAAAAAAAGGATAGGGGTGACATCTATTTGTTTTAAGTCACAGAGAATTAATGCAAAAGGGCTGGTTCAGACAAAAACATTTATGAGCATAATACAGAAAAACAGATTAATCGAGCTCAAAAATAGATATTCCTTCAACGTAACTAGTAATTATCTTCAGGGAGAAAAAATATGTTTTGGTCCTTTGCATCTTTCTTGTCTCTGGAAAGGCATAATGCATTATTCATAATGTAATAATGCTTTGCTTGATGGAAGTACTTTTAATCGAAACCTTTAGGCAAAGAAAACATGGAATAGATTCTTACCTTCTCATTTTTAAAGAGGTACTTAATAAGGATTCTAAAATTTAGAATATTAAGGACAAGAGCTTTGTTCTTAATTGAACTGTTACTGTGGGTCCCTCTTCTCTCATTCACTTGCCACTGGTCACTACTAACAAACTAGGCAAGATCTCAAAGAGTCATACTTGGAAAAAAAAAAAATTCTGTTTTCCAATATTGCGATCACTGTTTCTAACAGCTAATAAGAAATCATGTGCATTGAACAATTTATGTGTGTTAAGCATTCTATAAGCAAAGCAACACACTTTGCAGCCCCTTTTACCTAAGGCCAATCTTCTGCCTATTTTTTAGGTTTAATATCCTTTTGTTTCTGAGGATATATTCACTATTGATTCTCTTTTGTTAAACCTCCAGGTTTAGAAGTAGTGTTCATGATTCCTAATTCATGGCATACTTTCATCACTGACCTATGCATGTTCTCCATTTATTTGTCTCCTCTCATCACATTACCATTTCCCATCCTTTGCCCCATGAGCAACCATTGCATTTTATTTTAATGTTACTCTTTGTAATTGTATGTTCTGTTAGTCAAGGTTCTTCAGGAAAACAAAATAGAGATTTTAGAGGACTGGCTCACGCAATTGTGTAGGCTGACAAGGCTAAGATCAGTAAGCAAGCCATAAGCCTGGAAATTCAGGTAAGAGCTAATGTAGTTTTGAGTCCAAAATCTACAGACTGGAAACTTAGGCTTCTTTGTTTCAGCTCTGGGGAAGAATTGCTTTTTCTTCAGGAAATCTGTCTTTGCTCTTAAGTCCTTCAACTAACTGGATGAGGCCCACACAACATTATGGAGGATAACCTGCTTTGTCTCCCGTTAACAGATTTTTAAGTATTAGTCGCTTCCACAAATACCTTCACAAAAACATTTAGACTAGTGTTTGACCTAACAACTGGGTACCATAGCCAAGTTAACACAAAGTTAACCATGACATATGAATTCCATAAAAAGACTATCACTGTTGTCATGTGATTTTTGTCATGCATCAGCATCACTTGTGATTTTTAAACAAGCACATGATCTCACGTCTACCCTAGACCTACTGAGTCATAAGTATTAACAGTAAATTAACAGTAAAACGGCATCTTAACAGTAAATATCTCCCTATTTCTTACTCACCTCACAGAAATATTAAGACTATAAAAAAGACTATATGCAAAAGAACATGTATTGTATGATTCCATTTACATGAAGTTCAAAAAGAGTCAAAATTAATATGTAGTATTTAAGGTGGTACCTGTCTGGCATGATAATGAGTAATGGAATTAGAAAGGGATGAGAAACAATTACATTGAAGGTTTGGGGCAGGGGGAGCTGATACTCTAGACCCAAGCAGTGATAATATCAGTGTTTTTATTGTTTCATTAGCCTGTGTATTTAAGTTTTGTGCACTTTTCAGTGTAGGTTTTATTTCACAATGAGAGTTAAAAAGATTGAATGGAATAGTATGCACAATGCCAAGACACATGTTACACCCACAAATCTCCCAAATACACTCTACCTGGTTTAGAGTAGTTGAGCTTTAAGAATTTTTTCTTGAGTATGTTTAAATTTTAACATCCAAGTTTTATATTAATAAGGGTAGGAAACTTTGTTTGGTAAACAGAGCAGCTTAAGTAATTTTTGAATATAAAAAAGCAAGCCTGGGGCATGGTTTAGAGAGAAAGAGGTAAAGAACTAAATTTCTCTCAACAAAAGCAAAATTCAGAGGGGTATGCTGGCAGCTTAGGAAGTCAGAAAGAAGGCTTCAAGGTAAAAATGAAACATCTACAAGATGATTGATATCCCCAGGACCTAAGATGGGCAAAGGTTCCCTTCCTGATAGAGGAGTGATGAATGAAGGTTTCAGACAGTGTAATATTCAATTTTAATTTGTTGTCTGTTAACCAGACAAGATTATCTGATTATGCATTAATCAGTGTTGTGCATTAATCATTGATCCCATTACCTAACATTTCATTAAAATATAGCCATACATGATAGCCTATGATAATTGGTGCTAAGGAAACGAAGGAATAAACACAATGCTCAACATGACCAAGACAACAGAAAAAGGACAGCAGTTACGGAAGCAAGAAACAGAGATCAAGAATCTCCTGGTTGGAGGAGACCAGAGAAAAAGATGGCTGGGTGAAAAAAAAAAAAAAAAACACACCTTGAAGCTACTTGAGGCTCTTGGGCAAGAATCTGGATTTCCTACAACATGAGGAATGGGGACCAGGGTCACTCTACTCAAATAATTTAAGAAATAGTAATCCCAGCAGTCTGATGACTTGAAAGTACCAGGAAATGGGCACTCTGTCACCTCTGCCTTATTAGCATTTGGCATGAGAATTCAGTTTTTACCAAAAGCCTTATATAGGCTTCCATTAAGTATTATAAATGAAGGTCATTTCAAAGAAAGACTGTGGGATTCTGAAACTAGCAGCTCTTAACACAGCGACTCAAAATTGAAGAGCTCCATAGTGTGTTACAGTCACTCAATAGTTCTATATATTCCCAAGGAAATATATAGAAATTCCCCCTCTATCTTGACAGTTCACTCATAATAATCCATATTTGGTGTTGTGGGAAAGTAAATAACTCAAAATTTAAGAAAGAAAAAATATAGGTGACCCTAGTCCCTAAGGAAAAGTATCTAAAAAGCAGTTTAATGGCCTTAAAACTCCAAGGTTAAGGGCTTTCCGTTTAAGAAAGAAAACAAAACTGGGTGTCTAGTAAAATACAAAAATTGAGAAATGTCATCCATAATGCCCATCAGTGATACTCATATATGGAATTTAAGAAACCAAACAAAGAAAAAAGAGACAAATAATCCCCAAAACAAAACACAAAAAAAAACCTCTTAAATACAGAGAACAAACTGGTCATTGCCAAAAGGAAGATGGGTGGGGGGTTGGGTGGAAATAGATCAAGGAGATTAAGAGTACACTTATCATAATGAGCATTAAGTAATGTGTAGAATTGTTGAATCATTGTATTTTACAATGAACCTAACATAACACTGTATGTTAATTTACTTGAATTTAAAAATTAATTGGAAAGTATTGACATAGAGAAAATAAAATCAACGAGGATAGCAACTGAATTATAAGTATCGAAATAATTACCTATTAAAATAGTTCAATATATGCATAACAGCTGTGAAATAAGTGATAAAGGTAACAGCAAGAGAAAAACCATGTCCAGGTAAACAATAAGGTGGGAGAGAAAACCAAAAACCGTTATAGAGAGATGAATATCACATTAGAAAAAAAACAAAACATAAGGCAGAGAAGACATTGACAACAGGACAAGAGAAATGAGAAAAATAAGTAAAATGAAATGACAAAAATAAAGTAACATACAAATATAATTTCAATACCTCAATCTTTTCCCTAAGATAGTTGCAATGACAGTTCAGGAAAAATGCACACACAAATATGTGTAGATGTATAAGCAACTGTGCATTTCAAATTGTGATGAAGCAGCATTTTTTAAAATTGCAAACTATTTTAGACTGAAACTTTTATTTAAAATAACAACAACAATGTCATTACCATGTCAAATGACTGTAAAAATATCCAACTGCTTACTTTTGTTCTCTGTATCTCATGGACAAACAATTCATGAACCAGCACTAGTCCATAGACCACACTTTGATTATCTGGTTTACACATAGCTGAAGAAATTGCCTATAATGTGGCACAGAGAAAGATTGAAAACATGAAGAACAAAAAAGCTTAAGAAATAATGGTGGACAGATGTAGAAAGACTAGTACTATAGTTTGTGAAAGAGAATGCAGTATACATGGGGAATATTGAAGAAATATTCCCTGAAAAAAAATTCAGTATTTGGAGACACATGTAAATCTTCTAATAGGAATCACAAATCTAAAGCAAAATGAAAAATAAGAAATCTATTCCTAGCTACATCATAGTGAAAAGTCAGAACACCAAAGACAAAGAGAATATCATAAAAGCAAGCAGAGATAAAGATAGCTGACCTATGGAAGATCCATAATTATACTGATAAAAATATAGAATACTGAGTGTACCTTTAAAATGACAAAGTGGTATGAAGACATTGAGAGAAAATTACTATTAACCACAAATTCTATAACTACCTTAAGTAGTAATGATAGCAAAATTAAGATTTTTTCAGACAAAAGCTTAGAGTTTAACAATAGGTTCTTACTAGAGGAATTACTAAATATGTATTTTAGAAAACACAAAATTATTCAACATCAAAGAAGAACTGAAATGAGAAGAGAAATGGTGAGTAAACATGTTATAAACTTGTCAGTAAATACAAACATGGACTATATGCAATAGTAAAAATTTGGGAAATAAAAACAAACTACAACTTAACTATTAGCCAAAAATAACGCACACCAATCTTCTTTCTCTCATTTGACAGTATAAAATTTGGAGTTACATTTTTGCACTGGATGGCACATGTGCAAATAGATGAAATGTTTTATTTAGAATTTTTCTAACAACCACTGGAAACTGATCAATAATGCAGGGGGTAGAGAGCAACACAGGTTATTCAAATAATATCTGTTATTCATGGACATGTTCTAGGCTTTTGAGATAATATATATAAAAAGTGCTAGAAAACAACATCAATTTAAATTATTTAAGGCAATTACAATTGAACAACAGTAAACACATACTGTAATTTGTAAGCATAAGTACTAGAGATATATGCACTGGATTTCTTGCTTTAGGTTGTTAAATTTTTTTTATTTTTTAGCTTTTTATGTTGAAATAATTTCAAACTTGAAAAGTTTCCAAAAAATCAAAGCATTTCCATTTACCTTTCACCAACATTCTCCACTTTAACATTTTACTACCTTTATCTCTCTCCCTCTGCACTTTTTTCTGAACTGAGAGTAAACTGCAGACATGAAGCCCTTTGTTCATAAATGCTACAGTGTGCATTTCCTAAGAATGAAGATATTATCTTACATAATTGCAGTGTAATAACCAAAATCAAGAATCTACATTAATAGTCTTATATAGTCTTGCCAGCCTTATTTAAATTTTGATAATATTCTCAGTAACATTCTTTATAAATCACTTAATGGAAAAGAAAAAAACCTGGTGCAAGATCACACATAACATTTAGTTGATATGTCTCTTTAGTGTCCTTAATCTTGAATAGTTAATCTTTTTCATTCATGCTCTTGATATCCTTAAAAATAAATTTTGAAAATAAAGGACATTGGTGTTTGTAGGCCAGTTAGTTTAGAGAATGTCCCTCAATTTAGATTTGTCTAAAGTTTGCTCATGATTATATTCAGGTTACATGTGTTTTGTAAGTTATACAACTAAAGTTACATTGTGTCCTTCTCAATGCCCATCAGGAGCTACATAATATCAGTTTGTCTCATTCCTGCTCATAATAATTTTGATTACTTGGTTACAGTGTTATCTGCCAGGTTTCACCTTTGCAAAGTTACCATTTTTCCCTTTGTAATTAATAAATATTTTAGAGGTATAGTTTGTGAATATAATTTTTAACATCACTGATTTTTCTTTGAATCAAGTATTACCATGGTTATTATTACCTGTATTAGTTAATATTTTGCTAAAAGGAAGAACTTCTCCCTCATTTCCTTTTTTTTTTTTTAATTCATCAATGTGGACTCACATGTTTTTATTTTACTTAATAGGATATGGTCCATTACAATCATGAATTATTTTGATGCCCAAGTTAATTCTCCTGAATTCATTTAGCAACTCCTTGCTTTTGCTGCAGCAAGACGTTTTAGGCTTATATTGTATTTTCCATACCTCAGCTCTGAAATCAGCTATGTCTACAAGGAGAAATGGTTCATTTTACTGCAGAATGATATTTAGAAACTAAGACCTGGTGATTTTATGTGTCCACTGCTGCTGCTGTGTCCTTGCTTCTAGGACATCTCAACAGGAAGAATTAGGAAATAAGTCTATGCATACATACACATATATTAACAAATACAAAAACCCACACTGCAAGTTCATACTGAAAGCCCTACTTCAATACATCACTCTTTATCTAAATCCTTTTTGAATTTATAACTTCCTTCCCCCAAAATGAGAAATCTGGCGTACAGTAATTTAATGTATTTATTTATTTGCCCATTCCTAAAATGCATAGGAAGTAGTTTTAGAATTTAACCTGTATGATGGCAAAAATAACTACCCGGAGTTTAGTATGTGATTATCATTTACTTTGTCATTAGCCTGAGAATATACAGTCAAAAGACTGTTCAAAATTAATCTTTCAGTTTTCATTTGGAATATAGTTAGTGGTGGGTCATTTCTATTTATATCCATTAAGGAGAATCCTTCTCATATCCTTATGGAGGTTTTATTTTGTTGGCTTTGGGTCTTTTGTTTTTGTTTTGTTTTTGATATGTAAGACATTAACATGTTACAATCTTCTGTTTATACATTCTTGTTTCTTGAAAATCCTGCTCCATTATTCCCTAACTTTGTTGCTTCTGAGAAGTCTAACTCAAGTATAATTCTCTTGGCCTTGTAAGTTACTTGATTAACATGATTTCAAAGTTAAAAATTATACAAAAAGATATTCTAAAAGAAGTAATGCTCCTTTTTCCCTCTTTGTCCACCCCATCCCATTCACCCAGTGCAGGTGAATGTTTGTTTGTTTGTTTTTCCTTCCTGTGACTCTTTTTTTTTTTGCAAAAATAAGTAGATAAGACTTCCAGGGAAGATGGTGGAGTAGGAGGATCCTAGATTCACCTCAACCCACAGATATAACTAGATAACACTCACAGTATTAATAACCCAGAAAATGACCCAAAGACTGACAGAATAAGCTCCACAACTACATGTGGAAAAGAGGCTACAACCACATGTAGATGGAAACCAAAGGGACTCATGGGACTGTCCCTGGGAGGGAGGGACACCACAGGCATGGAAAGCAGAGAGAAACAGAACCCCATACCAGAGAGTCTGCAAAGGAAAGACAAACCCCCATAACATTATGCTTTGAAAACCAGAGTTCTTACAACCAGCAGGACTTAAAGCCTGTAATTAAAAAAAAAAAAAAGTCAGTGGGCTGTGCTCTGGGAGAGCCTGGAGGGTGAGAGGAAAAGGAGTCCTCACCCTTAAAGAGAGAGCACAACAAACAGTCCCTGGAAATACAGTGTAGAAGCAGCAGTTTAAAAGGTGCCTGGGGCATACAAGAGGTAGGGTTATTTACTAATATCCTAGTATGCTCCAGAAGGGACAGAAATCATTGGGAAATTCCTCCAGGAACACAGGAGTTGGCAGATGGCACCTCCCTCCCCCAGTACCTAGCATAAATACACGGCCACCTGCTGGACTCACTACCTAACTTGCTAACACCACTACCCAGCAGCACCATGCCCTGAATGTGCTTCCACAGATCTATTCCTCTGGCTATCACCTCAGTCCAGGCACTGCAGAGCCCATCTACAGAGGAGGGGAGGGGTGCACAAAGCCTGCTAGTACCACTGCCCTGCTGTGCTGGGCTTGCAGGGATAACCCCCCCCCCCACACACACACACACACACACAATGAGGACCACCTCAGCCCTGGTGCTGCAGGGCCCCTCCCATGGAGGACCAGGAGTGCACAAAGCTTGCTAACACTGCCCTACCGCCCCCACCCAATGCTGTGCTTCTGTGGAGACAGGGAGCTGCTTCAGTCCTAGTGCTGCAGGCCCCTCCTGAAGAGGACTAGCTGCTTGCAAAGTATGGTAGCACTGCCAGCATGCTGCACCACCCCTGCCACTCTGTTTTAGTGGATCCACCCTCTTCAATATGCCCTTGGCCAGTGCCCATACAGGGTGGTACTGCAGGCCTGGCAGTGTGCAGAGCCCCTACAGTGGCCAGCACCACTCGAAACTAACTCCTGCCCTGAGGAGAGGGAAAGATAACCATACACACCAGTCAGAAGGAAACCCAACAGTAGGCTGTAGGCAGACAACTGGTCTGACTACATGCCGTGCCCACCAACAAAAGCTTCTCAGGGTCAACTCAGGGAAAGTACCCTGTGGTTTGGTGCTATGGCATCCCTGGCAAATACATGGTATAACTCAACTCAAGCCCAAGGCTTCCACAGACTGGCCCACTAAAAGCACAGGGATCAAACACTGCCCACAACATGCAAAAGTCATTGCAGATGACTCAAGGAAAAAAGTAGCTCAGCCACAACAGCAGGGCCTTGCATCACACATAGGAGAAACCCCATAAGCACCAGATTCTAGTGAACAGGGGACACTGCACTGCAAGGCACTACAAAACCTCTTCTTCCTAAGGCCTCTACTTTTGAGTACAGGAAATGGAGCTGCCTTTCCTAACACACAGAAACAGACACAGCAAGTTAGACAAAATGAGAAGACAGAGGAACACATCCCAAATGAAAAGACAGGACAAAATCATAAGAAACCTAAGTGAAATGGAGGTAATATGCCAGATAGATAACTTAGAGTAATGATCATAAAGATACTCACTGGACTAGAGAAAACAGTGGAGGACATCATTGAGACCCTTAACAATGAGATTAAAAAAAAAAAAAAAAAAAGAACCCATCAGTGATAAAGAGCACAATAAATGAAATTTAAAAATACACTAGATGGAATAAATATAAGACTAGATGAAGCAAAAGAATGAATCAGTGACCTAGATTACAGAGTAATGGAAAGTAATCAAGCTGAGCAGGTGAGAAAAAATAATTACGCAAAATGAGAATAGATTTAGGGAACTCAGTGATACCACTAAGCATAATAACATTCACATTATAGGAATCCTGGAAGAAGAGAGTGAAAAGGGAGCAGAAAATTTACTGGAAGAAATAATAGCTGAAAACTTCCTCAATATGGGGAAGGATACAGAAATCCAGATCCAGGAGTCACAGAGATCCCATAACAAAATCAACACAAGGAGGTCCACACCAAAACATACAGTAATTAAGATGGCAAAAAGTACTGATAAGGAGAGAATTTTAAAAGTAGCAAAAGAAAAGAAAGTTTCATACAATGGAAACCCCATAAGGCTAACAGTGGATTTTTCAGCAGAAACTCTGCAGGCTAGAAGAGAGTGGTGTGATATATTCAAAGTCCTGAAAGGCAAAAATCTGCAGCCAAAAATATTCTATCCAGCAAGGTTATCATTCAGAATAAGGGAGATAGAGTTTCCCAGAAAAACAAAAGCTAAAGATATTCATGACCATTAAACCAGCCCTCCAAGAAATGTTCAAGTACTCTTTAAGTGGAAAGGAAAGACCATAAATAAGCAAGAATAAGTAAAGTAGGAAGCACAAAATATTAAATAAGTATATTTGTAAAAATCAGTCAAGAGATTCATAAAGTAAAAGGCTGAAAGTATGACACCATATACATAAATGAGACCAGGGGAGAAGAGGAGTAAAGAATGGGTTGACTTAAGGAACCATCAACTTAATATAGACTTCTGTATACAGAAGATGTTATATACAAACAGAATAGTAACCACAAATCTAAAACCAGTAACAGATATGCAAACAAAAGAGAAAGGAATCCAAGTATATCACTAAAGAAAGCCAAATAATCGTGAGAGAAGAGAGCAAGAAAGAAATGGAGAAAACCTACAAAAAAAGTACTACAAAGCAAGTAACAAAAAGGCAATAAATACATACCTATCAATAATTACTTTGAATGTAAGTGGACTAAATGCTCCAATTAAAAGGCATTGGGTCACAGAATGGATAAAAAACAAGAACCTTGTATATATACAGTCTATAAAAGACTTATTTCAGACAAAGACACCTACATATTGAAAGTGAAGGGATGGAGAAGCATTTATCATGCAAATGGATGTGAAAAGTAAACAGCAGTGCTTATATCAGACAAAATGAACATTGAAACAAAAACTTTAACAAAAGACAAAGAAGGACACTATATAATCATTCAGGGGACAACTACAACAGGAAGATATAGCAATGGTAAATATTAATACACCCAATGTGGAAGCACCCAAATACCTAAAGGAGTTAATAACAAACATAAAGGAAACAATTGATAGTAATAAAATAGGGGACTTTAACACCCTACTGACATCAATGGACAGGTCATCCAAACAGAAAATCAACAAGGAAACAGTGGTTTTGCAGGACACATTGGACCACATGGATTTAACACATCTATTCAGAACATTCCATCCTAAAATGGCAGAATACACATTCTTTTCAAGTGCACATGGAACATTCTCCAGAATAGATCACATATGAAGTCACCAAACAAGTCTCAACAATTTCAGAAAGATTGAAGTCATGCCATGCATCTTTTCTGACCACATTGCTATGAAATTGCAAATTAACCACAAGAAAAAATCTGCAAAGTGTGCAAATCCATGGAGGTTAAATCACATACTAGTCAACTACGAATGCGTAAACCAACAAATCAAAAAGGAAATGAATGACAAAAGAAAAAGAAAATACAATGGTCTAGAATCCCTGGGATCCAGTAAAAGCAGTTCTAAGAGGGACATTTATAACAATACAGGCCTGCCTCAAGAAGCATTAAAAACCTCAACCAACCAACCAAACCTTATATCTAAAGGAGCTAGGAAAAGAAGAACAAACAAAACCCCAAACCAGTAGAAATAAATAATACTAGAGCAGAAATTTAGAAAATAAACAAAGTAAAATAGAACAGATCGAAGAAACCAGGAGCTGGTTCTTTGAAAAAGATCAACAAAGTTGATAAACATATAGCCAGACTCATCAAGAAAGAGAGAGAACTCAAATATACACTATCAGCAATGAAAGAGGAGAAATAATCACCAACAGCACAGAAATACAAAGAATTACAAGACGATTATGAAAAATTCTATGCCAACATATTAAAGAATTGGAAGATTCCTAAAAACAATATAACCTCCCAAAGTTGAATAGGGAATAAAAAATTTGAACAGACTGATTACCAACAATGAAATTAAATAATTAAATCAGTAATCAAAAACTCCCAACAAACAAAATTCCAGGACCAGATGGCTTTACAGGTGAATTCTACCAAACATTTAAAGAAGAGTTAATACTGATTTTCTCAGGCTATTCCAAAAACTAGAAAAGGAAAGAAAACTTCCAATTCATTTTATGAGGCACGCATTACCTTGATACCAAAACCAGATAAAGACACTACAAAAAAAAGAAAAGAGAAAGAAAGAAAGAAAGAAAGAAAGAAAGAAAGAAAGAGAGAAAGAAAGGGAAAGAACAAAAAAGAAAACTACAGGCCATTATCTCTGATGAACATAGATGCAAAAATCTTCAACAAAATGTTGGCAAACCAATTCCAACAATACATGTAAAATATCATTCACAATGATCAAGTGGCATTTACTCCTGGGATGCAAGAGTGGCTCAATATTCACAAATCAATAAACCAATCAATGTGATACATCACCACAGTAAGAGAAAGGATAAAAGCCATATGATTATTTCAATAGATGCAGAAAAAGCATTTGACAAAGTACAACATCCATTCATGATAAAAACCGTCGACATAATAAAGGCCTTATATGAAAAACCCACAGCAAACATTATACTCAATGGTGAAAATCTGATAGCTTTCCCCCTAAGGTCAGGAGCAAGACAAAGAGGTCCACTCTCACCAGTTTTATTCAACATACTACTGGAAGTTCTAGTCACAGCAATCAGACAACAAAAAGGAATAAAAGGCATCCAAATTGGTCAAGAAGGAAAACTTTCACTGTTTATAGAGGACATGATACTCTATTTAGAAAACCCAAAGATAAAAAAACTACCAGAACTGATCAATGAATTCAGTAAGGTTGCAGGATACCACATTAGTGTACAGAAATCCATTGCATTTCTATATACTAATAATGAAGCAACAAAAAGAAGTTAAGCAATCCCATTTATAATTGCACCAAAAATAAAATACCTAAGAATAAACTTAACCAAGGAGATAAAAGACCTGTAATGTATTAACTATAGAACACTGAAGAAAGAAATCAAAGATGACACAAGCAAATGGAAATACATTCCATACTCATGGATTAGAAGAACAAATATTGTTAAAATGTCCATACTATCCAAAGCAATCTACAGATGTAATGCAATCTGTATGAAAATACCAACAGCATTTTTGACAGAACTAGAACAAACTGAAAATTTGTATGAAACTACAGAAGACCTTAAATAGCCAAAACAATCTTGAAAAATAAAACCCAAACTAAAAGTACCACAATTCCCATTTTCAAATTATAATACAAAGCTGTAGTAATCACAACAGTTTAATACTAGCACAAAAATAGACACATAGATCAATGGAATAAGATAAAAGCCCAGAAACAAACCCATGATTATGTAGTCAATTAATCCTCCACAGAATAGGCAAGAATCAACAAGGGGGAAAAGACACTTTTCAACAAATGGTGCTGGGAAAACTGGACAGCTACATGGAAAAGATGAACTTAGACGACTTTCTTACACCTTACACAAAATAAACTCAAAACGGATTAAAGAACTAAATGTGAGACCTGAAACCATAAACATCCCAGAAGAGAGCACAGGCAGTAATGTCTCTGACATCAGCCATAGCAACATTTTTCTAGGTAGGTCTCCTGAGGCAAGGTAAATAAAAGGAAAAATAAGCTATTGGGACTACATCAAAATAAAAAGCTTCTGCACAGCACTAGAAATAATAAAACTAAAAAATGACCTACTGAATGATAGAAGGTATTTGCAAATGGCCTGATAAAGGGTTAGTATTCAAAATATAAAAACAGGGAGCAAGATGGCGGAGGAGTAGGAGACCTGGATTTCGTCTGGTCTCAGGAATTCAGCTGGATAGGGATCAAACCATTCTGAACACCTACAAACTCAACAGGAGATCGAAGAAAAGAAGAGCAACAACTCTCTCATCAGAAAAGCGACCACTTTCTGGAAGGTAGGACGTGCGGAGAAGTGAATCCGAGGCGATGTTCGGGAGGATAGACGGCGGGGGAGGGGCCTCCGGCGGCCGCTTCTGGCAAGTGATAGAGCCGCAGAGCACAAAATCAGAACTTTTAAAAGTCTGCTCCACTGAGGGACGTCACTCTGGTGGCTAAGCGGGGGGTGGAACCCTCCAGGATAGTGTGGTCTCAGGACCCATGGGTCACAGAAAGACCGGGGGTGCCTGAGTGTGGCAGAGCTCCCAGGGATCGGAGCAGGGAAGCCGGCTGCAGAGGCGGAGCCCAGGCGCGGGCTCTCAGCTCGGGGCTGCCATAGACCATGATCCGCAGCACAGTCGGGCCACTGCTCCTCCAGCAGGGACCCAACAAGCGGCAGATCCGGGGAGACTCACCTTCCTCCCCCGGGAGGAGCCGCACGGGAGTGCGCCGCAGGGATCTGCTGGGTTTGGAGACTCCACCCGGGGTCAGGTGCCAGAGATAGAAACGCGCGGTCACAGGCCAGGTGAGCACGGAGTGCGGCTGGAGACTGGGGAGACGGGAGTGACTGACGGCTTTTCTCTGGGGGTTCACTGAGAAGCGGGGCCCGAGTTCTCGGCTCCTCCGCGGCGGAGATTGGGAGGCCGCCATTTTCACTCTCCGCCTCCAAAGCTGTAGGAAAGCTCGCAGGGAACAAAAGCCCCGGAGGGCAAACCCGAGCAGATTACTTAGCTGGGAGGGGGCAAGGGCGGGGCAATTCTGCCTCCAGCAAAGACATTTGGAAACCACGGCAACAGGCCCCTCCCCAGAAGATCAGCGAGAACAGCCAGCCAAGACCAAGTTTACCGATCAATGAGAATGGCAGAACTCCAGCGCTAGGGGACTACTGCACATAGAATTCATGGCTTTTTTACCATGATTCTGTAGTCTTTCAAAGTTAATTTTTTTTAACTGTTTTTTCTTTTTATTTTCTTTTTGAATTTTTCCTTTTTCCCTTTTTCAACCAACATCTTATCAATCCCTTTTTTAAAAAAAAAAAAAAACATTTTTATTTTTCATTTTTAGAGTCATATTCTATCCCTTCATAGTAGTTACCCGTATTTTTGGCTTATATATATAAGTTGTTCTCTCTTTAAAATTTTGAGATAGTTTCTTCTAACAGATCAAAATATACCCTAAATCTCTAGTATATGGTATTTTCTATTCCCCTGCCTGATCACATCCTCTCCCTTTTTTTTTCTTTTTTTAAATCCTCTTCTTTCTTTTTTCAAACAACTTCTTATCAATTCCTTTTATAAAATTTTTTATAATTTCCATCTTTACAGTCATATTCCATCCCTTCATCAGATCAACCCTTATTTTTGTACATATATAAGTTTTTCTTTCTTTAAAATTTTGGGAGGCACTTTCTTCTAACACACCAAAATACACCCAAAATCTAGTGTGTGGCACTGATCTATATACCAGCCTGATCATATTTGATCACATTCTGGTTTTTCTGTTCTTGTTTTGTTTTGTTTTTGTTTTTATCTTTATCTTTTTCTTTTTTTTCTTTTTCTTTTTTCTCTTTCCCTTTCTTTTCCCACTGCTTCAGGTTTTTTCTGATTTCTTTAGAGTATATTTTCTGGGGATGTGGTTACTCTACTAGCATTTTGTTCTCTCATTAATCTATTCTCCTCTGCACAAAATGACAAGACGGAAAAAATCACCTCAACAAAAAGAACAAGAGGTAGTACCAACTGCCAGGGACCTACTCAATATGGACATTAGTACGATGTCAGATCTAGAGTTCAGAATCATCACTTTAAAGATACTAGCTGGGCTTGAAAAAAATATGGAAGTTATTAGAGAAACCCTTTCTGGAGAAGTAAAAGAACTAAAATCCAACCAAGTAGAAATCAAAAAGGCTATTAATGAGGTGCAATCAAAAATGGGGGCGCTAACTGCTAGAATAAATGAGGCAGAAGAGAGAATCAGTAATATAGAAGATGAAATGATGGAAAATAAAGAAGCTGAGAAAAAGAGAGATAAACAACTACTGGATCACGAGGGCAGAATTCAAGAGATAAGCGATACCATAAGATGAAACATTAGAATAATTGGGATCCCAGAAGACGAAGAAAGACAGAGAGGGGCAGAAGGTATAATGGAGCAAATTAGAGCAGAGAACTTCCCTAATTTGGGGAAGGAAACAGGCATCAAAATCCAGGAAGCACAGAGAACCCCTCTCAAAATCAATAAAAATAGGTCAACACCCCGACATCTAATAGTAAAACTTACGAGTCTCATAGACAAAGAGAAAATCCTGAAAGCAGCTTGGGAGAAGAGATATGTAACCTACAAGGGTAGAAACATTAGATTGGCAACAGACCTATCCACAGAGACCTGGCAGGCCAGAAAGGACTGGCAGGATATATTCAGAGCACTAAATGAGAAAAATATGCAGCCAAGAATACTCTATCCAGCTAGGCTGTCATTGAAAATAGAAGGAGAGATAAAAAGCTTCCAGGACAAACAAAAACTAAAGGAATTTGCAAACACAAAACCAGCCCTACAGGAAATCTTGAAAGGGGTCCTCTAAGCAAAGAGAGAGCCTAAAAGCAACATAGACTAGAAAGGAACACAGACGATATACGGTAACAGTCACCTTACAGGCAATACAATGGCACTAAATTCCTATCTTTCAATAGTTACCCTGAATGTAAATGGGCTCAATGCCCCAATCAAAAGACACAGGCTATCAGACTGGATTAAAAAACAAGACCCATCGATATGCTGTCTGCAAGAGACTCATTTTCGACCCAAAGACAGCCCCAGATTGAAAGTGAGGGGGCGGAAAACCATTTACCATGCTAATGGACACCAAAAGAAAGCTGGGGTGGCAATCCTTATATCAGACAAATTAGATTTTAAACCAAAGACTGTAATAAGAGATGAGGAAGGACACTATATCCTACTTAAAGGATCTATCCAACAAGAAGATCTAACAATTGTAAATATCGATGCCCGTAACATGGGAGCAGCCAATTATATAAGGCAATTAATAACAAAAGCAAAGAAACACATCAACAACAATACAATAATAGTGGGGGACTTTAACACCCCCCTCACTGAAATGGACAGATCATCTAAGCAAAAGATCAACAAGGAAATAAAGACTTCAAATGACACACTGGACCAAATGGACTTCACAGACGTATTCAGAACATTCCACCCCAAAGCAACGGAATACACATTCTTCTCTAGTGCCCATGGAACATTCTCCAGAATAGATCACATCCTAGGTCATAAATCAGGTCTCAACCGGTACCAAAAGATTGGAATCATTCCCTGCCTATTTTCAGACCACAATGCTTTGAAACTAGAGCTCAATCACAAGACAAAAGTCAGAAAGAACTCAAATACATGGAGGCTAAAGAGCATCCTACTGAAGAACGAATGGGTCAACCAGGAAATTAAAGAAGAATTAAAAAAATACATGGAAACCAATGAAAATGAAAACACAACTATTCAAAATCTTTGGGATGCAGCAAAGGTAGTCCTAAGAGGAAAGTATATAGCAATGCAAGCCTTTCTCAAGAAGCAAGAAAGGTCTCAAGTACACAACCTAACCTTACACCTAAAGGAGCTGGAGAAAGAACAGCAAATAAAGCCTAAACCCAGCAGGAGAAGAGAAATAATCAAGATCAGAGCAGAAATCAATGAAATAGAAACTAAAAGAACAGTAGAACATATCAACAAAACTAGGAGCTGGTTCTTTGAAAGAATTAACAAGATTGATAAACCCCTGGCCAGACTTATCAAAGAGAAGAGAAATGACCCAAATCAACAAAATCATGAATGAAAGAGGAGAGATCACAACCAACACCAAAGAAATACAACAATTCTAAGAACATATTATGAGCAACACTATGCCAGCAAATTAAATAACCTGGAAGAAATGGATGCATTCCTAGAGATGTACCAACTACCCAAACTGAACCAGGAAGAAATAGAAAACCTGAACAGACCTATAACCACTAAGGAAATTGAAGCAGTCATCAAAAATCTCCCAAAAAACAAAAGCCCAGAGCCAGATGGCTTCCCAGGGGAATTCTACCAAACATTTCAAGAAGAATTAATACCTATTCTTCTGAAACTGTTCCAAAAAATAGAAATGGAAGGAAAACTTCCAAACTCATTTTATGAGGCCAGCATTACCTTGATCCCAAAACCAGACAAAGACCCCATCAAAAAGGAGAATTACAGACCAATATCCCTGATGAACATGGATGCAAAAATTCTCCCCAAAATACTAGCCAATAGGATCCAACAGTACATTAAAAGGATTATTCACCATGACCAAGTGGGATTTATCCCTGGGCTGCAAGGTTGGTTCAACATCCGCAAATCAATCAATGTGATACAATACATTAACAAAAGAAAGAACAAGAATCATATGATCCTCTCAATAGATGCAGAAAAAGCATTTGACAAAGTACAGCATCCTTTCTTGATCAAAACTCTTCAGAGTACAGGGATAGAGGGTACATACCTCAATATCATAAAATCCATCTATGAAAAACCTACAGCGAATATCATTCTCAATGGGGAAAAACTGAGAGCTTTCCCCCTAAGGTCAGGAATGCGGCAGGGATGTCCACTATCACCACTGCTATTCAACATAGTATTGGAAGTCCTAGCCACAGCAATCAGGCAACAAAAAGAAATCAAAGGCATCCAAATTGGCAAGGAAGAAGTCAAACTCTCACTCTTTGCAGATGATATGATATTTTATGTGGAAAACCCAAAAGACTCCACCCCAAAACTGCTAGAACTCATACACGAATTCAGTAAAGTGGCAGGATATAAAATCAATGCACAGAAGTCAGTGGCATTCCTATACACCAACAACAAGACAGAAGAAAGAGAAATTAAGGAGTCGATCCCATTTACAATTGCAACCAAAACCATAAGATACCTAGGCATAAATCTAACCAAAGAGACAAAGGATCTGTACTCAGAAAACTATAAACTACTCATGAAAGAAATTGAGGAAGACACAAAGAAATGGAAAAACGTTCCATGCTCATGGATTGGAAGAACAAATATTGTGAAGATGTCAATGCTACCTAGAGCAATCTACACATTCAATGCAATCCCCATCAAAATACCATCCACTTTTTTCAAAGAAATGGAACAAATAATCCTAAAATTTGTATGGAACCAGAAAAGACCCCGCATAGCCAGAGGAAGGTTGAAAAAGAAAAGCAAAGCTGGCGGCATCACAATTCCGGACTTCCAGCTCTATTACAAAGCTGTCATCATCAAGACAGCATGGTACTGGCACAAAAACAGACACATAGATCAGTGGAACAGAATAGAGAGCCCAGAAATGGACCCTCAACTCTATGGTCAACTCATCTTTGACAAAGCAGGAAAGAATGTCCATGGAACAAAGTCTCTTCAACAAATGGTGTTGGGAAAATTGGACAGCCACATGCAGAAGAATGAAACTGGACCATTTCCTTACACCACACACAAAAATAGACTCCAAATGGTTGAAAGACCTCAATGTGAGACAGGAGTCCATCAAAATCCTAAAGGAGAACACAGGCAGCAACCTCTTTGACCTCAGCCGAAGCAACTTCTTCCTAGAAACATCGCCAAAGGCAAGGGACACAAGGGCAAAAATGAACTATTGGGACTTCATCAAGATAAAAAGCTTTTGCAAAGCAAAGGAAACAGTCCACAAAACCAAAAGACAACTGACAGAATGGGAGAAGATATTTGCAAATGACATATCAGATAAAGGGCTAGTATCCAAAATCTATAAAGAACTCATCAAACTCAACACCCAAAGAACAAAGAATCCAATCAAGAAATGGGCAGAAGACATGAACAGACATTTTTCCAAAGAAGACATCCAAATGGCCAACAGACACATGAAAAAGTGCTCAATATCGCTCGGCATCAGGGAAATCCAAATCAAAACCTCAATGAGATACCACCTCACACCAGTCAGAATGGCTAAAATTAACAAGTAAGGAAAAGACAGATTTTGGCGGGGATGCGGAGAAAGGGGAACCCTCCTACACTGTTGGTGGGAATGCAAGCTGGTGCAGCCACTCTGGAAAACTGTATGGAGGTTCCTCAAAAAGTTGAAAATAGGGCGCCTGGGTGGCTCAGTTGGTTAAACGACTGCCTTCGGCTCAGGTCATGATCCTGGAGTCCTGGGATCGAGTCCCGCATCGGGCTCTCTGCTCAGCAAGGGGTCTGCTTCTCCCTCTGACCCTCTTCCCTCTCGTGCTTTCTGTCTGTCATTCTCTCTCTCAAATAAATAAATAAAATCTTTAAAAAAAAAAAAAAGTTGAAAATAGAGCTACCATATGACCCAGCAATTGCACTACTGGGTATTTACCCCAAAGATACAAAAGTAGGGATCCGAAAGGGTACGTGCACCCCGATGTTTATAGCAGCAATGTCTACAATAGCCAAACTGTGGAAAGAGCCAAGATGTCCATCAACAGATGAATGGATAAAGAAGATGTGTTATATATATACAATGGAATATTATGCAGCCATCAAAAGGAATGAGATCTTGCCATTTGCAACAACGTGGATGGAACTGGAGGGTATTATGTTGAGTGAAATAAGTCAAACAGAGAAAGACATGTATCATATGATCTCACTGATATGAGGAATTCTTAATCTCAGGAAACAAACTGAGGGTTGCTGGAGTGGGGGGTGGGGTGGGAAGGATGGGGTGACTGGGTGATAGACACTGGCGAGGGTACGTGCTCTGGTAAGCGCTGTGAATTGTGCAAGACTGTTGAATCTCAGATCTGTACCTCTGAAGCAAATAATGCAATATATGTTAAGAAAAAAAAAAAGAAGAAGAAGGTAGCGGGAGGGGAAGAATGAAGCGGGGGAAATCGGAGGGGTAGACGAACCATGAGAGACCATGGACTCTGAAAAACAAACAGGGTTCTAGAGGGGAGGGGGGTGGGAGGATGGTTTAGCCTGGTGGTGGGTATTGAGGAGGGCACATTCTGCATGGAGCACTGGGTGTTATGCACAAACAATGAATCATGGAACACTTCATCTAAAACTAATGATGTAATGTATGGGGATTAACATAAGAATAAAAAAATATATATATATATATAAACAGCTTATACAACTCAACACCAAAAAAAACAATCTGATTAAAAGTGGGCAGAAGATATTAATAGACATTTCTCCAAAGTCATACAGATGGCCAACAGACATGCAAAAAGATGTTCATCACTCATCAGGGAAATGTAAATCAAAACCACAATGAGATATTATTTCAAACCTGTCACAATGGCTAAAATAAAAAACATGAGAAACAAGTGTTGGCAAAGATGTAGAGAAAAAGGAACCCTCATGCACTATTGGTATAAATGCAAAGTGGTGCAGCCACAATGGAAAACAGTGTGGAGGCTCCTTGAAAAATTAAAAATAGAACTACCCTACAATCCAGTAAACACACTACCCATATAGTACAAGAACACTTAATTCAAAAGGGTATATGCACTGGTATATTTACTGCAGCATTTTATACAATAGCCAAGTTATGGAAGCAGCCCAAGTGTTATTGATAGATGGATAAAGTGGTGTATACATATGTATGTATATATAATGGAATATTATTTAGCTATAAAAAACAATGAAAGCTTGCCATTTGCAACAACATGGATAGAGCTAGAGAGTATAATGCTAAGCAAAATAAGTCAGACAGATAAATACCATATGATTTCTCTCATACGTGGAATTTAAGAAAGAAAACAAATGAACAAAGGGGGAAAAGGAGACACACAAACCAGGAAACATACTCTTAACTACAGAGAATAAACTGATGGTTTCCAGAGCAGAGGTGGGTAGGGGGATGAGTGAAAAAGGTGATGGGAATTAGAGTACATTTATCATAATGAGCACTGAGTCATATATTGAATTGTTGAATCACTACATTGTACACCTGAAACTACTATAACCCTGTATGTTAACTATACTGAAATTAAAATAAACTTTTTTTTAAAAGTGGATACATATATATTTTTCATTTCCTCTTCTGTCTTATACAAAAGCTAGCATTATAAATATACTTTATATTTTTTTATTATGTTAATCACCATACATTACATCATTAGTTTTTGATGTAGTGTTCCATGATTCATTGCTTGTGTATAACACCCAGTTCTCCATTCAGGCCCTCTTTAATACCCATCACCAGGCTAACCCATCTCCCCACCCCCTCCCCTCTAGAACCCTCAGTTTGTTTTCCAGAGTCCATAGTCTCCCATGGTTCATCTCCCCCTCCTATTTCCCCCC
>NC_058411.1:94291621-94428876 GCF_002201575.2 Neomonachus schauinslandi
TTTTTTTTTTTTTTTTTAACATACAATGTATTATTTGTTTCAAAGGTACAGGTCTGTGATTCAACAGTCTTACACAATTCACAGCACTCACCATAGCACATAACCTCCCCAATGTCTATCACCCAGCTACCCCATCCCTCCCACCCCCTACCACTCCAGCAACCCTCAGTTTGTTTCCTGAGATTAAGAATTCCTCATATCAGGGAGATCATATGATACATGTCTTTCTCTGATTGACTTATTTCACTCAGCATAACACCCTCCAGTTCTATCCACGTCGTTGCAAATGGCAAGATTTCATTCCTTTTGATGGCTGCATAATATTCCCTTGTATATATATACCACATCTTCTTTATCCATTCATCTGTCGATGGACATCTTGGCTCTTTCCATAGTTTGGCTATTGTGGACATTGCTGCTATAAACATCTGGGTGCATGTACCCCTTTGGATCCCTACATTTGTATCTTTGGGGTACATACCCAGTAGTGCAGTTGCTGGGTCATATGGTAGCTCTATTTTCAACTTTTTGAGGAACCTCCATACTGTTTTCCAGAGTGGCTGCACCAGCTTGCATTCCCACCAACAGTGTAGGAGGATATACTCTTTTCCTCCACTCTGTTTCATCTAAAAACACATCTTGGAAATCTCTCTAAATAAGTTCATAGGAATTTTTCTCATTCTTTTCATACCCCTGTGATACTCCTCTTTGTTAATGTACTATTGATTATTAAACCATTCTCCTATGTGTAGATATTTATATTGTTCCTAATATTTTCCAGGTACACATAATGCTGCATTTAAGACACTTGTGCATATATGTTGTGGATTTATTGCTGTAGGAATATCTTCAGAAGACTTTCATATAAGGAGGATTGCTAAATCAAATGACACATACACAACTTTCTTAAATATTGCCAAATAGTGCCTCAGAAGTATAAATTTTTATCTCCATCAGCAATGTATCAGCATGCTTGTTTTTCCAGCTGTTTTCTACAGTCTTGATACTTGAAAGATTGGCTAACTGTAAAATCTATATTAACACTTCTCTTTCTGGTCTCTTGAAAAGGCTGTTCCATTATCCCCTTGCTTTATTTATTGCTTCTGAGAAGTCGAATACAAGTGTAATTTTCTTGGTCTTGTAAGTTTATCATTTTTTCCTGGAGACCTTGAGCATTTTTCTCAGTCTTTAAAGTCTAATGGGTTTGGGCGCCTGGGTGGCTCAGTTGGTTAAGCAACTGCCTTCAGCTCAGGTCATGATCCTGGAGTCCCGGGATGGAGTCCCGCATCGGGCTCCCTGCTCAGCGGGGGGTCTGCTTCTCCCTCTGATCCCCTTCCCTCTCGTGCTGTCTCTCATTCTCTCTCTCTCAAATAAATAAATAAAATCTTTAAAAATAAAAAAAATAAAAAAAAATAAAGTCTAATGGGTTTACTAGCATATGTCTTAGAACTGATTTTTCATGATGAATTTTCCAAGGTTACCTTATAGATCCTTTCAATACAGAGATTGTTCTTATATTTCTGAAAAGGTTCTTTGATTTATACTTTTGTTTCATTGATTGATTTTTCTGCTTCACGGATTCCAGTTATACATATGTTGGAACTCTTTTGCCTGGCTATCGCTTCCAGCCCTTTCTTTCTGATTTTACTTCTTTACCACATTTATATTGTTGGCTTTTTTGGATGGCTTTATTTACTGTCCCTTATTAAATTTTAATTTATATCAGTTCTTAGGCACTTATAATTGATGAGACTGATTATGAGATAGGCATTTATAATTTAGTCATTTATGATTTTTTTTTTTACTATTACTCATATCTTATTTACTATCCATTTCTGTTCTTAATCTTTGAATTTCTGATGTGTTATTTCACATGTGTTCATTTGAGGATATTTAATTCACTTTGGAATATTATACTTCTGTTTCATGGTTGGTTTTGTGAGAATTTTATCATCAGCCCACAAGTATTGATTCTCTTTTTCTTTAGATAGTTTTGTATATTAAGACTGCTTGCATCTCTGCATTACATGGACAAAGCTAGTACTGGGGATGACTTACAAAGTTCCCAGTTCAAGAATGCCCTCCTCCACTTTCTTCAATGTGTGGCTAATTTTGAGGGATCAGGGACAAAGATTTTTGTCCTTTGATCTTTTAGTTTTGTCAGTATTCTAAACTGTCCCTCTATCCCCCCCTTTTTCTTTTTGCCTTTACCACTCAGTTTCCAAAGGGTGACTTCTCCATTTTTAATTTCCCTCTTTTCCTAAAGTATTTCCCTTTTTAAAATTTCTTCCTAAAGTCCTACATACACTTTTAAATCCCTTATGTCAGTGCTCTAAATGCCCAGGACTCTTTTTCATACTTATAGTACTTGCTTTTATAAGATTTTATAGTATATACAAACTTAGATGTTGAAGGAAAGCCTTATTTAAACAATAGGAGGCTTAAAAGAAAAAAATTACCCCTGGTATTAGCATACAGTTGTGAACATTTTTCAAGTTAGGATTTTAAAATAAACACCATCTATCACATTTTTAATCCCAAAAGAGCAAGATTAAGTATCAAATTGAAGAACAGTCCTTAGAAGGACTTTTTTTTAATGTCCTTAATTCTTTCACCTTCTATCCAATAAAGATTTCATCATCAATTAGCACTTAATCTGTGGACTGCATTTTGAATCTACTGAATTAGTTCAGACTTTTCCTCAGTGAGGTAACTCGACCCAGAAAGTTTAGATGACTTATCCAAATTCATGTAAAAGCTGTGACCAGTACAGTTTTTTCCTTCTATATCATACAAACACTTATATATTGTAGTAATAAAAACCTTTCAGAAGCCTGCATTTTTTAATTATTCAACTTGTTCCTGCTTAATATTTTCATTCCTCATCTCAATAGTACAGCTATATTGCCAGATTTTTGTTTGCTTGACCATGCACATTGTTTTACTGACAATCTTACTGTAATTCTATCAAAAAAAAATTTTTTCCCCACTTAATTGTGACTAATGAGCTATAACCATAAATCTTCAAACTCTCAATGGGGAAAAGAAAAGACAACATGGCATTTTACCTTTCACAACACATTATAAAACTGTATTTGGTATAAAATATTTGAAGGTTTCTTATAGCAAAGAGTTAGAACTCAAGTAGTATTGTTAGTATTGACACATTATTTTGTTTGTTGATGAGAAGTAAAAAGTTCCTTTTACCTCACATTTATTTTATGAAACATTTCTATTATCTTTATTTACACAGAGGGATAGAATTAATCATACATTGAAAGCTGTTTAATCTTTCACCATCACTCAAACTGTTCCAAAATGAGCCAGAAATTTATGCATTATAGACTAGGCAACAAATATATTAATTTAAATCTCTTGATGCCTTATATATTTCAATTCTTTCTAGTGAAAGAAATGCACACACACCTTTAAACAATAGATAATAGTTTTTCTGGAATATGATCTAAGGATTTAAGTCTCAGTCTCTGGTAAAACTATTTTCCTAGATAATTTGTATAGAATGGTTTGTATTTATTTTATTTTGCATGAATAAATCAATTCTTTTGAGTAATAATTATTGCCAACAAGTGGAGCCCATTGGATGTTTTCTGGTTATATACAACCTCTCAAAATGATAGAGGTCTCCAAAAGATTGAGAACAATCTTTTTGTTGTAATTAAAACTTGATGTTTGTAATACACTCTTGAGAGTGGTAATACAAACTGGGATGACTATGCATGCCTCAACACTGAGGCATCTTTAAGCAAGGAAGACATTTAGGGAACAAAGTAAATCTATTGTGGTTGTGCCAATTGTTAAAGAAAGTTAAGAATTTTAGACGAAGTCACTCTCAGTTAAAGCAGGGGCACTTAATAAAAGAGGTATGGTTAAGAGGTAAATGTCACTTCAGCACATTCACACTAGAGTGAATATTTTGTAGGGAGCATGTTAATTGAAAAAAACATTATTTCCTCATGTGAACCAAACTTTGGAAAAACATTAATGCTCATTGTAGGAAGTGTAGCAAGGTGTATTAACCTCAGTTTATGAAAAAAAAAACAAAAAAAAGGAACATTTAGATAAAACCAAAGGTACTAGAAGTGATAGAAAAGTGGACTCCATCTTCAAATGCGGAAAAGAAAAGTTTAAAAAATTTAAAAAGGGGGGAAATTCAGTCAGAAAGTTGAGAATATGAATATGTTGTGGAAAGGTGAAAACAGAGAATGACAAAGTTAGAGAAAATTAAAATGTAGAAAGAATTAGAGGTATTATTGGAAATTAAACATCCACATGAGACACCTAAAAGCCTCAGCAATGTGTGAACTAAGAAGCAGAGAGAACTGTAGTTCAGTAACAACTCTATACCCTGAGAAATTATGTTGCATATTCAAATACAATAAACCCCGTTTTAAAAATGTAAGGCACATAAAAGCCTCTGTACAAGTTTTGTATTATTTTTAAATTCCTATTGGCTAATAAAAGTATTTCCAGTACAGCTACCTAGAAATGCACATGATGATTTTTTTTTGCGTGCAGGATACCTGAAACATTATCCTATCTTACCCCATGCCACAATTGAACAGTCTCAAATCAAGTGTCTGTAGGTGAATAATAATTATAACTATTGTTACATTTGCAAAAACCTTATCAGCTTATCCACATATGTACAGTCGGGTCCCTAAATGTTAATTATGTAAAATCTAAAGGAAGAACAGTATCTAACTGCAACTGTGTCCCATTTCTTTAAAGGGAAATTTGGCATTTTTAGTCTTCCTTCCCTAAGTCACGTTGTTATTTGCAAAGGCCAGTGCTATACGATGCTGAAGACCATGGACAGATACTGTTCATATGACACCTGAATCCAGCCATCCTGATGCCTATCAGTCAACCTCTGCAAGACGATGTAGCCCTTAATACTTTACTCCTCTTCCCTATCAATCTCACTTATGCATTTTTGTCCTGCCCTGAACTTTTATTTTCAGACTCCCAATTTTCTGCAAACCTCTTATTTTTCCACATCTCTTCAGTCCCTTTTGTTCTCTGGGTCCAAATCTGAATTCTATTTATATTTTACTCTGTCTAAATAAAGGAAACAAGGAAGGATAGACTTAGAAAAAGTACAAGTATAAATTACAATAAATCACAATCCTGCTAAACCTAAGACTCAAAACTTGCTTTTTGCCTTTGTATTAGCTTATTCTTTTTGTTTTTGTTTTATCTGAGATGTTTTTTATTATTTAATCATTTTATTTTCATCATGGTAAGTGTACTCTTTAATCCCCACACCCTATACTCCCCCATCCCTCCACTCACCTTCCCTCTGGCAGCCATAAGTTTGTTTTCTATAGTTAAGAGTGTTTCTTGGTTTGTCTCTCTTTTTTTCCTTTGCTTGTATGTTTTGTTTCTTAAACTCCATGTATCAATGAGATCATATGGTATTTGTCTTTCTCTTATTTTGCTTAGCATTATACTTTCTAGCTCCATCTGTGTTGTTGCAAATGGCAAGATTTCATTCTTTTTAATGGAGTTATATTCCACTATATATATATATATATATACACACCACATCTTCTTTATCCATTCATCTATCAATGAACACTTGGGTGGTTTCCATGGTTTGGCTATTGTAAATAATGCTGCTATGAAAAAAGGAGTGCATGTATTTTTTCAAATTAATGTTTTTGTATTTGGGGGGTAAATACCCAGTAGTGTGATTATTAAATGACAGGGTAGTCCTATTTTTAATTTTTTGAGCAACTGCCATACTGTTTTCCATAATGGCTGCACCAATTTTCATTCCCACCAACAGTGCAAGAGGGTTCCGTTTTCTCCACACATCCTTGCCACCACTTGTTTCTTGGGTTTTTGCTATTAGTCATTCTGACAGGTACAAGATGCTATCTCATTGTAGTTTTGATTTACCTTCCCTGATGATTAGTGATGTTGAGCAACTTTACATGTGTCTGTCAGCCATCTCTATGTCTTCATTAGAGAAATGTCTATTCATGTCTTCTGCCCATTTTTTTTTCTGACCATTTCTAAATTGGATTATTTGTTTTTGGGGTATTGAATTGTATCAGCTCTTTATGTCTTTTGGATACTATTTATCAGATATGTCATTTACAAATATCTTCTCCCACTCAGTACGTTGCCTTTTAGTTTGTTTATTGTTTCCTTTGTTGTGCAGAAGCTTTTTATTTTGATATAGTCCCAGTGATTTATTTTTGCTTTTATTTCCCTTGCCTTAGGAGACCTATCAAGAAATATGTTGCTATGGCTGATGTCAGAGATATTATTGGCTGTGCCCTTCAAGGATTTTTATGGTTTCAGGTCTCACATTTAAGTCTTTAATCTATTTTGAGTTTATTTTTGGGTATGGTAAAAAAAAAGAAAAAGTGGTCAAGTTTAATTCTTTTGAATATTGCTATCCAGTTTTCCCAACACCATTTTTGAAGAGACCATCTTTTTCCCATTGTATATTCATTCCTCCTTTGTGGAGAATTAATTGACTACATAATTGTTGGTTTATTTCTAGGTTTTCTTTTCTATTCCATTGTTTGATCGATATGTCTATTTTTATGCCACTACCATACTGTTTAAATTACTACCACTTTGTAATATAACTTGAAATCTGGAATTGTGATACCTCCAGTTTTGATTTTCTTTTTCAAGGTTGCTGTGGCTGTTTGGGGTCTTTTGAAAGATTCCATACAAATTTTATAATTATTTTTTCTAGTTCTGTGAAAAATGCTGTTGGTATCAAAACTTTGCAACAATCAGAATTTCAACCTAGGACTTCCAGATAACTGAAGATAATAACATCTACCTAGCTACCTATTTCTCAGTATTTCCTTTAAAAAATAAGGGGAAATATATTAAAGGCTACACAGAATTTAAAGACAGACAACACTGATACATCAAAGTGACAGAAAAAAGAAAAATCACTAAAGCTAGTATGCAATTTCTAATATTCCTGCCCCACTATTGCCTTACACTGAGACTTTATGGCAAGCAAAGGCAGGTTGATAAAAACTGCTGGAAATGCAGAAGAAGGAAGTTAGGAAAGGGACCTCTGGGCAATCTAAAATCACGTCCAAAAGAATAAGGACATCTTAGCCTCATATAAATGGATGGTAAAGTTAGAAGACACAATGGTAGAGAAAACTGTTTACAATACACAGATTATGTGCTTAGTAGATATATAAAATCTACATAAGGATAATTGTTAAACACTTACCAAATACACAGCAAAAAAAGTTAAACAAATGGAAAGAAATTAACCTGTTAATAGAAATGATGACATTTAAGGATATTACAAAAATTTATAAATTTAATACCATCCCCCCCCAAAAATTAGTAAGTTTCTTATGGATACAGAAATAAATATCAATATGTGTGTATGTCATTGTTCACATATATTTTATGTATGGTGCTGAAATGGACTAAAAACAATGACATTGCGAGAACAATGAGTAAATCTATAGCCAAGATCTTGGGTTCTAAATGCCATTTTCCAATAAAAACATTCGGGAATCCTTGGAAAAATGGTTGATTCCAGATCTGAAGCTGAGACAATACAAAATCAGCCTGAATTATCATGTGGTGCCAGAAAATAAGGAAATGCTCAAAAATTGATGAGCCACATTGATAGGAAATAGGAGCCAACATGAAGAGGCTTCTAATGGCAAAATCTGGGCAATTACAATAAAATGATGACAATATTGGATTACATCCCATAGAATATAATAAATGTGCATGTATCCATACTGATATAAATATATCATTGAAAAAGATAAATAATGGGGAGAAAATGCAGTGGTTCTTTACAAAGGGGCTCTGATCAATAAGTACAGAAGCAATGAGAAATAGAAAATCACCATTAGGCAAACACTATAGTAATAACTGTTGCAGGTGGGAACTATTAGTTGATTTTAAAATGAGTGGGCAAAAATGTGATGAGAAACAACAAATTTGCATAGTCTGAAAGAACTCCCCAACTTATATCATACTTATAATACTTATCATAGATTATCATATCTATACAGGAAAAGAAACAGTAACTTTACAGCAAAGAAACCTGGCAGACATCTCCTTAACCAAGTGACAGAAGTTGACATTATAGTAATGTGAATCACTCAACATTATGTAGCCCCTAAAATGATGGAAGAGAAAACCACAACATCACTTCCATGGTATTTTTGCCAAAGATATTTAACCTAAGATGTTAGGCAACCCAACTGGGGAGTCTTCTCTAAAATAACTTACCAGAACTCCTCAAATATATCACTGTCATGAAAAACAAAGGCCTGAAGAACTGTCCCAGGATGTAAACTAAGGAGACCTTATAAATAAAAGTAATATGAAATTCAAGATTGGTTCCTGGACAAATTCAGGACAAAAACTTATGAGATTTCAGTGAGGTAGGGATGGATGTTAGTACTGCCTTAATACACCTGCTATCAGTATTCCATCAGTGTTGCTGGTGGGTAAGATGAGCTATAGTTCTATCAGAATGCTATAGAATTTATTCAACTTTCCTGAAATCAGTTCAAAATAAAGCTTTTTACAGAAAAAAAAAATACGAGCTAACATGAAATTGTGTTCATCAAGTTTGCAATTAAAATATTACCAAAAGATATCAAGAGTATTGATTTTCTAAAAAATATTTTTGATTATCTACTATTTGCCAGGCATCATCATATGACAGGAAAACAGTGTTTAGAAAGAGTGAAGGTCCAGGTCCACTTTTATGACATATATTCTTATGGGGATCAGGAAGAGGAAAAACAAACAAATGAGCATACAAATAAGAAAATATTAGATAGGAACAACAAATTGCAATTCAGGCAAACTGAAAGCCAATACAATGTCCCTGAGGATATTTGGGGACAGACCAAATATCTGTCTTTGTTACTTCACCATTTTCCCAAGGAAAAATAAGTACACACCAGCCCCAAATAACCTTTTCTTACCAGGTAAATATTCTAGAATTTAGTAGCTTTATAAATCTTTGTCAAGCAATCCCCTGTCAGCAGTTACCATGTCAACCCTAACTACAAAATCCTGGATTAACCCCACAGCATCTTGTGATATCAGGAGTGTGCCAACATGGCACTATCAAATGTTCACAACCCAAAGAATCTCCCAAGTGATTCTGCAAAATATACTGAAATCTTATCTAAGAATGCAGCACCTTAGTTCATCTGTGCAATTCAGGTAGCCTGATTTTCTACATGATGAGTCAAGGCAGCCTCTCCCAACAATATAGAATAGGGAGTATCTGCTCTCTGCACCTAGAATGAGAAAAGTACACCATCCAGAAATTATGTAGTCTTTTATTATAAATATAAAAACTTCATGTATTGATACAGCAATGCTGTGAGCAAAAAGCAAATATACTCCAGAAATTTAACTTAATCTATATGTCTCTAGGCCACATTTCATTTACTAGTACAAATGAAGTGATATTAACAACTACAAGGGAGGCTATTCAATTCTCCCTGAGAAAGACTTGGAAATTAGACGCAGAGCTCCTCCACAAAAAAAGGATAAGTAATCCACATAAAGATGGGTAAGAGAGGCAAAGACCTAGTCTCATCAGAAATCACACTGTCACAGCAACCCACAGTCAGAAAGGATCTCACAAATATGGAGCTTCTCCCTGAGGAGCAAGGGGTTCCTACCCCACATCAGGTATTTCAACCCTTGGAACTTGCACTGGAGAGACAACTCCCAGAATGACTGGCTTTGAAATCCAGCAGACCCAAAGGGCTATAGGGAACCGAGACTCCACTCTTAAAGGGCTCACACACAGACTCACACTAGGACACAGTGCAAAAGCAGCAGTTTGAAAATAGCAAGATCGTATGTGAAGAAGATTCATCAGCTCATCTTAAAGCATCTGCTGGAGGAGCAGAGAACTGTTGGGACTCTCTCCAGGGACAGAGGTAGTGGTAGGCACCATTTCTATGCTCTTCCACTATCTTGCAACTGACAGTGGGTGCATCCCAGCCCTGCACTCTTCTGTGGCCCCACTTAATCCAGCAGACACATGCAGGACATACAGGGGATGCCCCTTGAGAACCTGGCTCTGATGGTTGGTGGGGTTTGCATTTCTAGGCCCCACAGGATTCAAACAATCAGATATAACTCTTGGAGAATAACACCCCCCCCACACACACACACTGCACAGACAGTAGACTGAACATACCCATGTCTTCCTGTGAAAAAGACCTATTTACTTGTCCTAGAGCTTCAGCCTGAGAGGCAGGCTTCAGGCTAACTACATGTCTAGAGGCTACAAAGTTGCTCCAAGGGAACATGGATGCCACTTTTGCACTCTCTCTTAGCTTCACAACATTTTTCTGATACCTCCCAAAAAAGATGTTGCACACTTATCTGGAGCCCTAATTTTTGCAACTATTGCCAAGGTAACATCTCCTGATTACCTGGCCTAGAGGCCAGAAGGGTTTACAATTGCAGCCCTACAACTGTATATATTTGTATACATTAAAGGCTACTGCCTGAGAGTATGGCTTCCCGTTAGTCTCATACTAGGTACTGAATGAGACCCTTCCCTTTGAAACTCTGACACCTCAATAACCAGAACCTATCAAGAAATAAATCAGGCTGCTTAGACAATCACAAAGTTTCAAGAGATAAACACAAACTAGGGCAAGGTTGGCTATAAGGGTTATCTCCTACATAAGGCCACTCCTTTAAGACTAGAGAGGTAAGGGGTGCCTGGGTAGCTCAGTCAGTTAGTCTGCCCTCAGCTCAGGTCATGATCCCAGGGTCCTGGGATCAAGCCCCACATTGGGCTCCCTGCTCAGTGGGGAGTCTGCTTCTCCCACTCCCTCTGCCTCTCTCACTTGCTCACTCTCTCAAATAAAATATTTTAAAAAAGACTAGAAAGGGAAGTGTTTCACCTAATACATTGAAACAGAGAGTCCAGCAAAATGAGGCAACAGAAATATGTTCCAAATGAAAGAATAAGATAAAGCCCCAGAAAAATTTTAATAAAATGAAGTTAAGTAATCTACCCAATAAAGAGTTCAAAGTAATGGTCATAAAAATGCTCACCAAACACTGGGTAAAAATGGAGGAACACAGTGAAAACTTCAACAAATATTAAAAACAAAAGGAAGTACCAAATAGAAGTCACATACAATAAATGAAGACAAACACAATAAATCAACTGAAAAATACACTAGAGAGACTCAAGCAGACTGAATGAAGCAGAAGAAAGGATCAGTGATCAGGAAGACAGGTCAGTGGAACTCACCCAACCAGAACAGCAAAAAGAAGGAGGAAATAAACTTTTTAAAATAGCTTAAGGCTCCTATGTATTAACAACAAATATAACAAAAGTAACATTATAGGGATTCCAGAAGAGAGAGAAGGGTCCCCAGAAGGAGGAGAGAGAGAAGAGGCAGAAATCCTTCTTGAAGAAATTATGAATGAAAACTTCACTACCCTGGGGAAGGAAATAGATATCCAGATACAAGTAGCCTGGAGCTCCAAATAAGATGAGCCCAAAGAGAACCACATCAAGGCACATTATAATTAAAGTATGAAAAGTTAAAGAAACAATCTCAAAAGCAAGAGAAAAACAATTTGTGACATACAAGAGAAAGTCATAAGGCTTTCAGCAGATTTCTCAGCAGAAATTTTACAGATCAAAAGGGAGGAGCATGATATATTCAAAGTGCTAAAAGGAAAAAGTTCTAAGAATATTCTACCCATCAATTTATCATTCAAAATTAGAGAGACAGAGTTTACCAAACAAGCAAAAGCTAGAAGAGCACACCGGTACTAAAAGAAAAGTCACTAATTAGTAATAAGAAAACATAAGTTAAAAAAAAAATCTCACTCGTAAAAACCTATAGCAAATACACAAAAGATAATGAGAATGGAATCTAAGCATAACAATAAAGTAAACTGCAAGGGAAGAGAGCAAGAAAAGAAAACCAGATGGTTTTCTTTCTTTTCTTTTTCATCTTTCTGATGGCTGAGTAATATTCCATTGTATATATGAATACCCAACTTTTGCATCAACATGGATGGGACTGGAGGAGATTATGCTAAGTGAAATAAGTCAAGCAGAGAAAGTCAATTATCATATAGTTTCACTTATTTGTGGAACATAAGGAATAGCATGGAGGACATTAGGAGAAGGAAGGGAAAAATGAAGGGGGGGGGAAATCGGAGGGGGAGATGAACCATGAGAGACTATGGACTCAGAGAAACAAACTGAGGGTTCTAGAGGGGAGGGGGGTGCGAGGATGGGTTAGTCTGGTGATGGGTATTAAAGAGGGCATGTTTTGCATGGAGCACTGGGTGTTATGCACAAACAATGAGTCATGGAACACTACATCAAAAACTAATGATGTACTGTATGGTGACTAACATAACATAATAAAACAAAATTTAAAAAAAAAACAAGACCCATATATATGCTATGTACAAGAGGATCACCTGAGCTATAAAGATACACACAGACAAGAAGCAAAGTGATAGAAAAGAGGTTTTGTGCAAATGAAAACCAAAAGCTGGGGAAGCTACATTTATATCAAACAAAATAGACTTTAAAGGCTATACTAAAAGACAAAGATAGGTATTACATAATGGTAAAAGGGTTGATCCAACAAGATGATATAACATTTGTAAATATTTATGTACCCAAAATAGAAACACAAATACATAAAGCAAATATTAATAGACATCCAGGGAGAAACTGACAGTAATACACTAATAGGAGACTTTAACACTCTACTTATATCAATGGATAGATTATCCAGACAGAAAATCAGTAAGTATTTTTATCAGTCTTAAACAATACATTAGACCAGATGGACTTAATAGATATATACAGAACATTCCATCTAAAAGCAGAATACACATGCTTCTCAAGTGCACATGGAACATTTCTCCAGAATAAATTATATTAGGCCACAAAACAAATCTCAAATTTATTAAGACTGAAATCATATCATGCATCTTTTCTAATCACAATGGCATGAAACTAGAAATAAATTATAACAATAAGACTAGAAAATGCACAGATGTTTAAATGGAACATGCTACTGAACAATCAATGGATCAATGAAGAAATCAAAAAAGAAATCAGAAAATACCTTGAGACAAGTGAAAAATGGAAATCTGACAATCCACAATCTATGGCATGCACAAAAAGGAGTTCAAAGTGGGAAGTTCATAGCAATACAGGCCTACCTCAAGAAACAAGGAAAATCCCTAAAAATGTAACCTTTACCTAAATGAACTAGAGAAAAAGAACAAAACCCAAAATTAGAAGGAAGGAAATAATAAAGATTAGAGCAGGATATATGAAATAAAGACTAAAAAGTCAATAGAAAAGATGAAACTTAAGAGTTGGTTCTTTGAAAAGATAAAATTGATAAACCTTTAGCTAGACTAAGAAAAAATGAGAGGGCTCAAGTAGATAAAATCAGAAAGCAAAGTTACAACTGATACCACAAATACTAAGGCTAAGAGACCACAATAAACAATTATATACAAACAACTTGGACAACCTATAAGAAATGGACAAACTGCTAGAAACATACAAACTTCCAAGACTGAATCATGAAGAAATAAAAAAATCTGAATAGACTAACTACTAGTTAGGAGATTGAATCAGTAATCAAAAACCTCCCAACAAACCCAAGTCCAGGATGAGAAGACTTCACTACTAAATTCTACTAAACTTTCCAACATTTAACACATATCCTTCTCAAAATTCCAAAAAATTGAATAGGAGACAATACTTCCAAATTTATTTTATGAGGTTAGTATTATCCTAATACCAAAACAAGAGGACATCACAAAAAAGAAAATTATAGGTCACTATCCCCGATGAACACAGATGTAAAAATCCCCAGCAATATAATAATAAAGCAATCCAACAATACATTAAAAGGATCATACCACAATCAAATGGGTTCAGTCCAGGGATTCAATGATGGTTCAACATCCACAAAATCGATCTGAGATACCACATTAACAAAATAAAGGATAAAAATCTTATCTCAGTAAATGCAGAAAAATAATGACAAATCAAGCATCCTTTTATGATAAAAACGCAATAATGTTGATATAGAGGGAAAATTCCTCAACATAATAAAGCCCATCTATGAAAATCCCATAGCTAATATCATATTGAAACATGAAATGCTAAGATCAGGAACAAGACAAAGATATCCACTTTGCCACATTTATTCAAGATAGTATTCAAAATCCTAACCACAGCAATTAGGTAAGAAAAAGAAATATAAAATAAGATGAAAACAGATGAGGCAAACCATAAGAGACTCTTAACTCTAGGAACCAAACTGAGGGTTGCTGGAGGGGGAGTGGGTAGGGGTGAAGGGATAATTGAGTAATGGAGGCATTAAGAAGGGCACTTGATATAATGAGCAACTGGGTGAAATGCAACCAATGAATCACTAAATACTCCTGAAACTAATAATACAGTACATGTCACCTAAATTGAATTTAAATTAAAAATTTTTTTTAAATAAAAAAAAAATGCATCCAAACATAAAAGAAAGAAGTAAAACTGTCACTATTTACAAACATGATTTTATAGATAGAAAACTCTAAAGACTCCATCACAAAATTAAGAATTCAGTAAAGTTGCACAGTACAAAATCAATATACAATAATTGGTTGCATTTTTATTTACAAAGAATGCACTATCAGAAAGAAACTAAGAAAACAATATCATTAACAAGAACATCAAAAAAAATGAAAAACATAATAACCAAAGAGGTGATAGACCTAACACTGGTGAAAGAAATCGAAGCAGCCATAAACATATGGAAAGATATTCCATGTTCATGGATTGGAAGAACTATAGTTATGTACATTTCCATATTACCCAAAGAAATCTACAGAGTCAATACAATCCCTATCAAAATTTTCATGGCATTTTTCATAAAAATAGAAAAAATAATTCCTAAAATTTGTATGGAACAAAATATCCTAAAGTAACACCCCTATGTTCATTACATCATTATTTAGAATAGCCAAAATATGGAAACAGCTTAAATGTCCATCAATGGATGAATGGATAAAGAAAATATGGTGCATATAAACAGTGGAATATTGATTATAAAAAAAAGAAAGAAATCTTGCCATTTGTGACAACATGGATCAACCTTGGGGTATTAAGCTAAGTGAAATCAGAGACAAAGACTAATACTGTGTGATTTCACTTACATGTGTGCAGAATAAAAACAAATATACACACCAAAACCCAGACTTATAGATACAGAGAACAGATTGTTCTTTGCCAAAGGGGAGGTGGGTTGAGGGTTGGGCAAAATGGGTGAAGGGAGTCAAGAGGTACAGACTGTTTTTTCTTTGTGTTGTTTCTTAAATTCCACATATGAGTGAAATCATACAGCATCTGTCTTTCTCTGACTTATTTCACATGGCATTTATACCCTCTAGATCCATTCATGTAGTTTCAAATATCAAGACCTCATTTTTATGGCTGATATATATATGTATATATGTGTGTGTGTGTGTGTATGTGTATGTGTTTGCATGCATGTAAATTTATATATATATATATATATATTATATAAACACACCCTATATTTTTATGCATTCATCCATTGATGGACCCTTGGGTTGCTTTCATATCTTGGCTATTGTAATTAATGCTGCAGTGAACATAGGAGTGCATGAATCTTTTCAAATTAGTGCTTTCTCTTTTGGTAGGGTAAATGCCCAGTAGTGGGATTACTGGATTACCTGGTAGTTGTTTTTTGTTTGTCTGTTTTACTTTTGAGGAGGCTCCATATTGTTTTCTACAGTGGTTGGACCAATTTGCATTTCTACCAACAGTGCACAATGTTCCTTTTTCTCTACATCCTTACAAACGTGTTGTTTTTTTTAATCTAGCCATTTTGACAGTTGTAAGATGCTATTCTCATTGTATTTTTGATTTGCATTTCCCTTATGATTAGTGATGGTGAACATCTTTATATGTGTCTGTTGGCCATCTGTATGTCTTCTTTAGATAAATGTCTATTTAGGTCCTCTGCCCATTTTTAAAATCAGATTGTTCTTGTGGTGTTGAGTTGTGCAAGTTCTTTATATATTTTGGATATTAATCCCTTATCAGATATATCATTTACAAATACATTCATTCATTCAGTAGTCTGTCTTTTCACTGTGTTGGTTTCCTTCACTGTATAAAAGTTTTTATTTTGGTGTAGTCCCAGCAGTTGATTATGGCTTTTGTTTTCATTGCCTTATTTATTCTTTATAGCAACTATGCAGTCCCTAACTAGACAAGACAGTTTACAGTCAGGTAACATCACAGAAAAGCAAGAGCTAATGACCTACAGCTGGAAGGGACCTCAGAGATTACCTCGATTTTGAAAACAGCAATCAGAAGCTCTGAGAGCCTCAAGTCCGCCCAAGGTAGTAGCATAGGGAAGAGGTCACTTTCATTATAACACATTGTTTACATAAAGTCAAAGATTCTCCTTCCCAGTAGAGGAGATTAAATTTGCAGGATATGTTTACTGATTGGATTTTCTAACTACATGAGGGGCTGATGGATATATTCACACATTCCCATATAATGAGGAGCAGATCTAATTTTCCTCAAAAATGAAAAACTAGAAAAATTCTTATTTTTAAGTAAGCATGTCAATCAGCCTGTCATAGACGATATAGCCAGGCCTAATCAGAGAAACTTCTCAGTTTTGGCAAGAAAATGGAGATGATTATATATTCACACTGTCTCTAGCCTCAAAGTTCTTTAGCACAGACTGGTGAGTGCTCAGAAATAAAATATCTTCCTGCCAAGTTGATGGATTTTCATTAAGGTTTTTCTCCAATGGCATTTTTTTGAGGCTTGAGGATAAAATAAGTTAATTTTTCTTTCAACAACTTCATAGGAACAGCTCCAGATTTCAGGAAATACACTGGGCCCCCCCCCCCCAAAAATGTGGTTGCATATCATTCATGTATCTGTCTCAACATGTTTGGGAAGTGTGGACCTCAGGGTATTAAAGTCATAGTTTCTCAAACTTTCATTAAGTCAGGGGGTACTGCTATGAATAAGATCCAAAGTGGCTTCACTGCTAACTGGCTATATGAACTTGGAAAAGTCTCATTTGTGTAATGTATTTCAAGTACCTTACAGTGCTACTATATGGATCCAACTTTACTAACCTCACCTGATTCTCATGCATTGGAAATACACTTGTATGGAGGTCAGGAGTCCCACACCAGTCCTGGTTCTGAGCCCCAAGGAACCTTCTGGACCATGTTATGTATCAACTGAGGGAGGACAGAACAAAGGGTGGATAGAGTGCTTTCTCTAGAGTTCATCACACTATGAGCTATATGAACAAATGGGTTGGATACTCTGAAAAAAATAAAGCAACACTGTGGAGGATAAAGAAACAGGGACATACTAGAGAACCAGCTTCAGCTTCTTAGCAGCTTTTACCAGGGGGCAAAAGATACCAAGAACATCTTTACAAGTTAATTCCAAGAGGTTTTGGAAGAGACTACTACAAACACTCCTCCCCTCCCCGGGAATCTACAGTGGAGAAGGCATGCCCCCTTAGGGAGTAACAGTTCTCAGTATCAAAGTATATTCTACAGGATAAAACAGACGTGGAAGAGTGTGAATGGGTGGAAACATGTAGGGGTAGTGGTGGAGATGAAAAAGGAAAATAAAATCAGGGTGTCTCAGTGGAGCCATACACAATCTGATTTGTTGTAAAACTAATGGAGACTTAGACACTCTTCTGGGATCTCTTCCCATGCAACGATACACTTAAAGGCTCTTTGTTTGGGGCTGTTGTCTAATTCAGAAAATCAGGGTAGACCAGAAAAAGGAGATCCTAGTCCATCCAGCCCTTTAAAGTAGTTTGAAATATCAAGAAGAGAGCTTAAGACTAGAGGCTGAGGGACTACCTAAGTCCCTGGCATTAGCTGGGTTACTTCTCTGGGACCAGATGACAAAGTAAGACAAAGCAGAGAACATAGCTATCTTCATTGATACCCTAACTCCCTCTACCTACAAAATACAGTGGCTCTGAAGATACCAGGAGAAGTCACCCTGGACACAGACAGTGGCACCCTTATGTTCCAAATCAGACAATACTGAAACCTCTTCAAGTGGATTTGAGAGTAGGAGACACAAAAATGCTGAAGCAAGAACACAAGGTCTCTGAGGCATTATAGCCAAAAGGCTGTTTTGAAGGGAGTTCCTTTAAGTCCCAAGATGACCTTGCAAGACTGAAGGTACTGAATGATCAGATGGGTTAATAACAGTAAGAGGTCTTTATAATATCAGTCTTTACAAAAGTTGATCCTCTCCTCCATTTTTACTTATACCAGTTTAACTTCTTTCAGGGTGAACCACACTGAGGATTCCTTTAAGGTATCAAGTGTGGTGTCATGGAGACAACATACAAATAATTATGAATTCCCAAATTCCTCCCATGACATCTCCTCTTGAACTGTGCCCTCCAGTTACACAGGACAGCTATGATTCTGAGAATGCATCCTTCTCTCTTACAAGTACATATCTTTACACCTACACCTACCTCCAACTGAATCCCTTTTTTCCATCCCTTCTTCTATATAGCTAATGCACACTCTACATTCAAACCTCACTCATGCATTACCCTGCCCAGGAAAACTTCTCTAACTCCATAGCATGGGTGATGGGGCCTTCTTTAGGTTTCCATAAATCCAGTTATGGCTTATTCTGTACTGAATGGTGTTTTGTCGTTGTTGTTGTTTTTTAATCACATTGTCTATATTACCAGCAAAGAGTTATTGCATTTAGGGCAGGTTCTATACCCTGCATTTCTTTTCTTCTTTAAAGATTTATTTGAGATAGAGCAGGGGAGGGGCAGAGAGAGAACCTCAAGCAGACTCCCCACTGAGTGGGGAGCCCCACTAGTGGCTCAATCTCATGATCCTGAGATCATGACCTGAGCCAAAATCAAGAGTCAAATGCTTAACTGACTGAGCCACCCAGGTGCTCCTATACCCTGCATTTCTGAATTTTAAGTACCTAAAGCCATATCTGGCATACACTTAACATTTTAAGGAGTTTAAAAAATGAGTAAGATGAATGAATGAGTGAATTTGATCTCCAAGTCCTCATCAGTCAACTAGGATTAATAACCTGCCTCACAATATCATTCTAACTATCAAATGAGATTCTACTTTTCAAAACTTTGTTGGAAGTTAAAATGCTGAAGAATGTCAGTTATTGAAAAAAGAAAGATAATGCTCTATTTTTGGAACTTTCAATTCTCTTGGCCCTAGTCCTTGAATTGCACCTGCTTTTTCAATCTCCAATTTGGAGTATCCCCACTGTAATTTTACTCTCCTTCTACTTCTGTGTCTTGCTTATAGAGCTCTGCTGGACAGAGTTTCATAAACAAGCTGATTATCTTCATTATAAATTTATGATCTCCAACCTCAGCTGGACCCTCTGTGCTTCTCAGTACTGATCTTTCATCGATTCCTTTTCCATCCCAAATAGCAGCTGTTAAAACATCTACCATCCTCCTTAAGTCCTCTGAACCCCATCCCTCATTTTCAGTGAATAACCAAATCTCACAATTTACCAAGGAAATAATTTGATTGTCATACCCTCAGCATCCAGTCTTAACTCCAAGCATAAATTTTATTTTATAATTCCATCTCATCTCTTTAATCTGTTCCAAGCTTAACACCTCTATTAATTTAGTAGAAATATTTTAGTTTTTGTTTCTACTCCTATGTCCATATGTTGACTACAAGCTGACTGATACCTAATGGCAAAAAAAAAATTGGAAAATCTTGGCCAGATTTTGTTATCCAAATCAGGATGCCTTTAGCCAAAATAAAAACTCAACTATCAGTACTTTACCCAATAAAATTTTTTATTTCCACTACAGAAGTAGAACAGGTTCAAGACTGGGTGAACTACCATTTTGACCACATTATCCAAGACCTGTATGCTTTCTATTTCTTCACTGTCATGCACAGCTTCATCTTAATTCTGGTTCTCCTAGTAGTTGCAAATCAGTAACAGGTTGAGGCTATAGCATCCTTATTTTATTCATGAGGGAAAGAAAGACCAATTTCTCATGAGGCCCTCTAAAGATGAAAACTGTCCCTGAACCCTTAGCATTGGTTTCTTGCATCTCATCAAGTTATATGTCATTTTCTGAACCGTCATTTTCTGAACCAATCATTACAAAAGGAATGAAAATACTTTTATGTCAATCAAGCCTTCCACTAGAGCTGAGGACAATTCTCCAAATCTCATTAGCAAGGGGTAGAAATGCTATCAGGGCATCAACCACAATGGCCACTACACCAGCCAAACTACCCTCTCACACACTTAATCATTCTGCCTGGAGCTGGCCCCTTGTAGCTTGGCAAACAAGATTTCTTCCAATCTCACTAGGTTTCTGCCCTTCTCCCTTGAAGCTCACTGCCCACAAACTTGTGAGATAGAATGTAGCACCAATGTGGCAACATCCTCCAGAAGAATGATATTCTGTTCAAGTAGGTATAAACCTTGTATTCTCTTTTCATCTGCATTTTTCTGTACTCCACATATAGGTATAAAAGTAGGTCCACCTCCTTAATCATGGGGTGTGTTTTGTTAGCTGGGAACTCAAGTACCTTCATTCTCCCAGTTGATCTCTCCCTGGGGATCCTACCTGGGCTAGACTTGAGAACAAACAACATTTTCCTTTGTAAGAATGTTTCCCAAGGAGTTCTGTTTGAACTCCTTCCTTCTTCAGACACAAAGCCTTTGTGTAGAATGTCTCATGCAAATATACCTCCTTTCCAGCCACCCATTAATCTTACATGGGTGCTCAGAGTTATCTCATAGCCTAATGAAACCGACAGATATTAGTGAGATAGGAAAAGCTTTAGAGTTTGAGAACTCTGGCACAAATGTTCATTCAAGACATCTTTGTTGAATGAGTATACAAATATGAATGGGTTTCAGTTCTCTCAGCCTTAGTTTTCTCATCTGAAATTTGGGTTAATAGCTAACCTCACAGGGATGTCAGTTTGGTTAAGTTACTTTACTTCATTAGCCTCAAATTCTCTCCACTGTGAAATGTGGTTTATAGGGAATATAGCACAGGACTTCTAGTATCAAATAAGGGACACAAAGTGTCTAAAAGGATGCCTGACTCACTGTAGGTCCTGAATAAGTGTTGGTCTCTACTCAGTCTTCTTTAATCCATCTATCAGGTAAGAAAGATATAATAACTATAAAATTGAGAGCTGACTATGTGCTAGGCACTGTGCCAAGCTGTTTATACTCAGCATCTTGTCTAATCTTGACAAGAACAGCCAACATTAGTATTCATGTCCTCCATTTTGCCAATGAGGAAACAGACTCAGAATTTGAATGGCTGGGAGAAGACTGCACATCCCTAAGTGACAGAGCCAAGATTTACATCTAGGACTCTCTGGCTCTAGTGCCTGTGCTCTCAGCCACCATCCCATCAGCCTAACCAAGATGGCTGCATCTGGGGCAAGGCAGGTGCAAATGAAATAATGGCAACCTTGGGAATTTTCTGTGCATATATTTTAGAAGTAGAAAAATTAACTTGTCAGATTGTCCCCTTCAGTGGACCTTGCCTGAGAAAGAACTATAGTTTTGTATTGTGCTGTCTTTTTTCTATTATTTCAACCACCTGTCCTCCATCCACCTGCCAGGATACTTTCTACTAGCATCCTATTATCAAGTTATGTAACCTTAAGTGACAATCTCCCTAAACACTCTCTCTTCATTACTAACATTGAATTTTTAACAGCATTTCCTTCATAGGGGCTTTAAAAGGATTACATACCATATTTGTAAAGTAAATCACCTGACCTGTAATACATTCCCAATTAATACTGACATATTATTTTTGACTCAAATGTTGCCTGAATTTACCAGGTCTCTTAAAATCTAGTGAAGATTGTAGTAATATAAAAGTGGGAGTTTGTACTAAAATCTCCTGATGTCCCAATATTTCTGTACATTCCTAGGAGAGCAAGAAGGACTTATATTTTTGTTACCTCTGATCTAAACTCTCACTGAACTAGCTTAGTATAAGAGTTATCTTGCTGCCCCATGTATGTTATTCCTATTCCCAGTTAGACTTTCTAGACATGGGACTCTGTTTCCTCAATTGATTACCATTAATTTTTCATATTCTCTTTTTCACACACACACACACACAGCCCGTGCACGCATCACTTAGGCAAGTCTCTTCTGTGTGAATAGATGGGATTTATAGTGAAACAAACTGGACTTTTAAAAATATGTATTAGCCATCTTTGTTCTTTAAAAATCTCTTGGCTTGTTTTCCAAACTTAAACCTAAATAAGTGCTACTTCTTTGTCTTCTCTCTCTTCGCTTTTTCTATGCTCCCACAACACTGAATTCCAGTTAATTTCTAAAAAGAAAAACTTGTCTCTCATTTGTAGCCCTATTCTCCAGCCAACTTGTCCCTCAACGGTAACAATTTTTGCCCCAAGTGTTCAGAAAATTTCTTTTTCTAATCTTTTGGATGAATCATTTATTCATCCTTGGGTCTTATTTCTCAGACCTTCTGTCAGCCTTAAGCCATAGTTAAAGTTTCCATGTGACCATGGGGTTAGGATTTGAGGAATAGAAAATAAGGTGTCTTTAAAGTCATTCATTCACTAATTCTTTGAATGAATATTTACTGAATTTAATCTGTGCTTGACACTGCTAAATTCTAAGAGTATCTGAATGAACAGGACAGAAGTGGTCATTGTCCTCATGACCTTAACAATCTATCAATAAAGACAAGGTTTTTAAACAGAGTAGTTTAAGAAGTGCTGGACATTATAGAAAGGGAAGTATAAAGTACCATGAGAATATGTGACATAAAGATGATTGTGGATTTAGAAGAAAACAAATATGGTAAGAAAAGAAATGGAAGATATGCAAAATACCCAAAATGAACTAGAGATGTAAATTAGAATACTTGAAACAAACATTTTATTAGATTTGGATCAGATTGAAGATTAAAGAAGAAAATATCAGTAAACTTGAAAATATAGTGATAGAAATTATCCAAAAGGAGCCACAGAGAAAAGTCAGTCTAGAAAAATGGAGCCTCAATGACCTATGAGAACACATCAAGCCAAGTATTATGTACATAATTGGAGCCCCAAAAGGAAAGGAGGGGAAGCAATTTTTCAGTTGTCAAATTTTTCTAAATTTGATGAGAACTATAAACTCCCAGATCCAAGAAGCTCAGTAAAGCTCAGGTAGAATTCAAAAGAAATGACACCAAAGCATATCATAATCAAATTGATGAAAACCAATGATAAGGAAAAAACTATAAAAGCACATAGGGCTGAATACATAATGAATAATAAAGAATATCACATTTCAAAACAAAAGCCATTCCAGCAAGAAAATAATCAAATATTGTTAAGGTGCTAAAGGAAAAAAGAGCAACCATTACACTTAAATTTCCATATTCAACAAAAAATATTCTTTTTAAATGAAGGCGAAAAAAAAAAATCAAGACTTTTAGACAAGTAGGATCTGAGAAAAGCTTTCACCAGTATGCATTCAGTACAGCAAATAGTAAAGAACTTTCTCCAGGACAAACAAAGAAAGACAGACAACTAGAAATAATAAATGATGGTTACAGTGCTTAACTAAAAACTATGTTATCACACCTTAATTTCTTTAAGAGAATTGAGCATTTAAAGCAAAAATTATAATATATTGTGGAGTTTATAAAACATGTAGAAGTAAAATTCATGACAATAGTACAAATATTAGGATGGATGAAAGGAAATATATTTTTGCAAGGTTGTGACACATGAAGTGATAGAATATTATTTTAACATTTTTGAGGGTGTACTATGAGAAGGCTAGAGTGGACTATTCTAAGCCTATGGCATCAACTAAAAAATATATAAAACAAGGAGACATTGTTAATAATCCAATAGCAGAGATAAAGTCGAATTCTGAAAAATAGTTAAATACAGAAGACAACAGGAAAGAGGGAAAGGAGGACAAAGAACAAATGACAAGCAGAAAACCACGTGTAAGTAGATTTAAGCCTAACCATATATAAGCATTTATTAACCATAAATATTCTGAACACTCCATTTAAAAGGCAGAGAATGTCAGACTTGATAAAAAAGCGAGACCCAATTATAAATGGCCTACAAGAAACGCACCTTAAATATGACATAGAAAGTTTAAAAGTAAAAGAACAAAAAAATAGGTCTCATGCAAAAATTAATCATATGAAAGCTGGAGTAGCTATATCAGAAAAAGTAACTTTCAGAAATATGATGGATAAAGTAGGACATTTCATCAAAAAGGCCTAATAATCCTAAAACATCATGCACTCACTAAAAGAATTTCAAAATAAATGAATCAAAACTGACAGAACTTCAAGGAGAAAGAGACCATCTATAATTAGAGTTGTAGATTCAACAGTCTTCTTGGTAATCAATAGAACAATTGGACAGAAAGTCAGCATAGAAGAATAAAATATGAATATTATGAACCATGACCAAATTATGATTACAGGACACTCTACCAAAGGGGGAAAAAAAAAACATAAAACATAAGAATATAAAATATTCTGGAACATGAAACAAGTTTCAAGAAATTTAAAGGGATTAAAATTGTGTGGAACATATTCTGTTTACAATAGCACTGAATTAGAAATTATTACAATGATATCTGGGAAATTCAAAAATATTTCGAAATGGGCGCCTGGGTGGCTCAGTTGGTTAAGCGACTGCCTTCGGCTCAGGTCACGATCCTGGAGTCCCGGGATCGAGTCCCGCATCGGGCTCCCTGCTCAGCAGGGGGTCTGCTTCTCCCTCTGCCCTCTTCCCTCTCGTGCTCTCTGTCTCTCATTCTCTCTCTCAAATAAATAAATAAAATCTTTAAAAAAAAAAAAAAAAATATTTCGAAATTAAGTTTTATTGTGGACATTGCTGCTATAAACATCAGGGTGCACGTACCCCTTTGGATCCCTACATTTGTATCTTTGGGGTAAATACCCAGTAGTGCAATTGCTGGGTCGTATGGTAGCTCTATTTTCAACTTTTGAGGGGCCTCCATACTGTTTTCCAGAGTGGCTGCACCAGTGTGCATTCCCACAAACAGTGTAGGAGGGTTCCCCTTTCTCTGCATCCCCGCCAACATCTGTTGTTTCCTGACTTGCTAATTTTAGCCATTCTGACTTTGTGAGGTGGTATCTCATTGGGGTTTTGATTTGGATTTCGCTGATGCCGAGTGATGTTGAGCACTTTTTCATATGTCTGTTGGCCATTTGGATGTCTTCTTTGGAAAAATGTCTGTTCATGTCTTCTGCCCATTTCTTGATTGGATCATTCGTTCTTTGGATGTTGAGCTTGATAAGTTCTTTATAGATTTTGTATACTAGCCCTTTATCTGATATGTCATTTGTAGCAGCAATGTCCACAATAGCCAAACTATGGAAAGAGCCAAGATGTCCAGCAACAGATGAATGGATAAAGATGTGTTATATACATATATACAATAGAATATTATGCAGCAATCAAAAGGAATGAAATCTTGCCATTTGCAATGACATGCTTGGAACTGGAGGGTATTATGTTGAGCGAAATAAGTCAATCAGAGAAAGACATGTATCATATGATCTCACTGATATGAGGAATTCTTAATCTCAGGAAACTGAGTGTTGCTGGAGTGGTGGGGGGTGGGAGGGATGGGGAGGCTGGGTGATAAACATTGGGGAAGGTATGTGCTATGGTGAGTGCTGTGAATTTTGTGAGACTGTTGAATTAGATTTTAAACTAAAGTCTGTAATTAGAGACACAGAAGGACACTATATCATTCTTAAAGGGTCTATCCAACAAGAAGATCTAACAATTGTAAATATCTATGCCCCCAACATGGGAGCAGCCATCTACATAAGCCAACTGTTAACCAAAATAAAGAGTCATATTGATAACAATACATTAATTGTAGGAGATCTCAATACTCCACTCTCAGCAATAGACAGATCATCTAAGAAGAAAATCAACAAGGAAACAAGAGCTTTTAATGATACATTGGACCAGATGGACCTCATAGATATTTACAGAACATTCCACCCTAAAACAACAGAATACTCATTCTTCTCGAGCGCATATGGAACTTTCTCCAGAACAGACCACATACTGGGTCACAAATCAGGTCTCAACCGATACTAAAAGATTGAGAATATTCCCTGCATATTCTCAGACCACAATGCTTTAAAACTGGAACTCAATCACAAGAAAAAATTTGGCAGAAATTCAAACACTTGGAAGCTAAAGACCACTCTGCTCAAGAATGTTTGGGTCAACCAGGAAATCAAAGAAGAACTTAAACAATTCATGGAAATCAAACAGAACGAAAATACATCGGTCCAAAACCTATGGGATACTGCAAAGGTGGGCCTAAGGAGGAAATACATAGCCATCCAAGCCTCACTCAAAAAAAAAAATAGAAAAATCCCGAATTCACCAACTAACTTTACACCTTAAAGAACTAGAGAAAAATCAACAAATGATGCCTAAGCCATGCATTAGAAGAGAAATAATTAAAATTAGAGCAGAACAATGAATTAGAAACCAGAAACAGTAGATCAGATCAACGAAACTAGAAGTTGGTTCTTTGAAAGAATTAATAAGATCGATAAACCACTGGCCAGACTTATCCAAAAGAAAAGAGAAAGGACCCAAATTAATAAAATTATGAATGAAAGAGGATAGATCATGACTAACACCAAGAAAATAGAAACAATTATTAGAAATTATTGAAGCAGTGATCAAAAACTTCCCAAAAAACAAGAGTCCAGGGCCTGATGGATTCCCTGGGGAATTCTACCAAACATTCAAAGAAGAAATAATACCTATTCTACTGAAGCTGTTTCAAAAAATAGAAACAGAAGGAAAACTTCCAAACTCATTCTCTGAGGCCAGCATTACCTTAATCCCCAAACCAGGCAAAGACCCCATCAAAAAGGAGAATTTCAGACCAATATCCCTGATGAATATGGATTCCAAAATCCTCAACAAAATCCTAGCTAATAGGATCCAACAATACATGAACAGGATCATCCACCACGACCAAGTGGGATTTATCCCCAGGATGCAATGGTGGTTCAACATTCGCAAATCAATCAATGTGATAGAACACATTAATAAGAGGAGGGAGAAGAACCATATGGTCCTCTCAATTGATGCAGAAAAAGCATTTGACAGTATACAACATCCTTTCCTGATTAAAACTCTTCAGAGTATAGGGACAGAGGGAACATTCCTCAAGTTCATAAATCCATCTATGAAAAACCCACAGCGAATATCATCCTCAATGGGGAAAAGCTGAGAGCCTTTCCCTTAAGATGAGGAACACGTCAAGGATGCCCACTCGCGCCACTATTGTTCAACATAGTACTAGAAGGCCTAGCAACAGCAATCAGACAACAAAAAGAAATAAAAGGTATTCAAATTGGCAAAGAAGAAGTCAAACTCTCTCTTTTCTCAGACGACATGATACTTTATGTGGAAAACCCAAAGGACTCCACCTGCAAATTACTAGAACTCATACAGCAATTCAGTAATGTGGCAGGATACAAAATCAATGCACAGAAATCAGTTGCTTTCTTATACACTAACAACGCAACTGTAGAAAGAGAAATTAGAGAAACGATTCCATTTACAATAGCACCAAAAACCATAAGATACCTCAGAATAAACCTAACCAAAGAGGTAAAGGATCTATACTCTAGGAACTACAAAACACTCATGAAAGAAATTGAAGACACAAAAAGATGGAAAAATATTCCATGCTCATGGATCGGAAGAATAAACATTGTTAAAATGTCTATGCTACCCAGAGCAATCTATACCTTCAATGCCATCCCGTTCAAAATTCCAATGACATTTTTCAAAGTGCTGGAACAAACAATCCTAAAATTTGTATGGAATCAGAAAAGACCCCAAATCACCAAGGAAATGTTGAAAAAGAAAAAAAAAAAAGCTGGGGGCATCAAGTTGCCCAATTTCAAGCTATATTACAAAGCTGTGATCACCAAGACAGCATGGTACTGGGACAAAAACAGACCTAGACCAATGGAACAGAATAGAGAACCCAGATATGGACCCTCAATTCTATGGTCAAATAATCTTTGACAAAGCGGGAAAAAACATGCAATGGAAAAAAGACAGTCTCTTCAGTAAATGGTGCTGGGAAAATTGGACAGCCACATGCAGAAGAATGAAACTCAACCATCCTCTAACACCATACACAAAGATAAACTCAAAATGGATGAAAGACCTCAACGTGAGACAGGAATCCATCAAAATCCTAGAGGAGAACATAGGCAGTAACCTCTTTGACATCGCCCACAGCAACTTCTTTCAAGATACATCTCCAAAAGCTAGTGAAACAAAAGAAAAAATGAACTTTTGGGACTTCATCAAGATAAAAAGCTTCTGCACAGCAAAGGAAACAGACAACAAAACAAAGAGGCAACCCAGAGAATGGGAGAAGATATTTGCAAATGACACTACAGACAAAGCACTGATTTCCAAGATCTATAAAGAACTTCTCAAACTCAACACCCAAAAAACAAATAATCAAGTCAAAAAATGGGCAGAAGATATGAACAGACACTTCTCTGAAGAAGACATACAAATGGCTAACAGACACATGAAAAAATGTTCATCATTAACCATCAGGGAAATCCAAATCAAAACCACATTGAGATACCATCTTACATCAATTAGAATGGCAAAAATGAAGAGGGAAAGAAACAACAAATGTTGGAGAGGTTGTGGAGAAAGGGGAACCCTCTTACACTGTTGGTGGGAATGCAAGTTGGTACAGCCAATTTGGAAAACAGTGTGGAGGTTCCTCAAAAATTTAAAAATAGGGCTACCCTATGACCCAGCAATTGCACTCCTGGGTATTTACCCCAAAGACACAGAGGTAGTGAAAAGAAGGGCCATATGCACCCCAATGTTCATAGCAGCAATGTCCGCAATAGCCAAACTGTGGAAAGAGCCGAGATGCCCTTCAGTGGATGAATGGATAAAGAAGATGTGGTCCATAAATACAGTGGAATATTACTCAGCCATCAGAAAGAATGAATACTCAACTTTTACATCAACATGGATGGGACTGGGGGAGATTATGCTAAGTGAAATAAGTCAAGCAGAGAAAGTCAATTATCATATGGTTTCACTTATTTGTGGAACATAAGGAATAGCATGGAGGACATTAGGAGAAGGAAGGGAAAAATGGGGGTGGGGGAATTAGAGGGAGAGATGAACCATGAAAGACTATGGACTCTGAGAAACAAACAGAGTTTTAGAAGGGAGGGGGGAGGGGGATTGGTTAGCCCAGTGATGGGTATTAAGGAGGGCACATACTGCATGGAGCACTGGGTATTATACGAAAACAATGGATCGTGGATCACCACATCAAAAACTAATGATGTAGAGCACTGGGTGTTATGCACAAACAATGAATCATGGAACACTACATCTAAAACTAATGATGTAATGTATGGTGATTAACATAACAATAAAAAAATTTAAAAAAAACTAATGATGTATTGTATGGTGACTAACATAATAAAATTAAAAAAAAAAAAAAAAACTCCCCCCCCCCCAAAAAAAAAAAAAAAAAAAAAAGGCAAAAGAAAGCTTAACACCAGATCAGGTAGCTTCACTGGTAAATTATACTGAAAAGAGTCTTTAAAAATACAGAGAATGAAGGAACACCACCCCCCAATTCATTTTATGTGACCAGCATTGCTCTAATACTAGTCAAAGATATTACAAAGAAAAATACATTTACATCTCTCATGAATGTAGATGAAAAATTCCTTAACAAATAAGCAAATAGAATCAACAGTATGTTCAGAGATAGTAAATCATGACCAAGTAGGGGTTATTAGATATGTGAGGTTGGTTTAACATTTAAAAATCTATTAATGTAATTTACCAATAATTTAGTAACTTCTCACTTAATAATTTAATAACTGTGGAGGGGGAAAAACAATCTCAATCACTGTAAAAAAAAGTTTGATAAGCTTTAATATTGATTCATGATAGAAAAAAAACCTTTCAACAAACTAAGAATAGATGAAAACTTATTCATGCTGAGAAAAAGTTATCTACAAAAAAAAGGAAAAAGGAAAAAGAAAACTACAGCTAACATCATAATGACTATCCAAAGACTGTTAAAATGTTCATACTACACAAAGCAATCTACAGATTCAATGCACTCCCTATCAAAATACTGACAGCATTTTTCACAAAACTAGCATATTAAAATTTGTATGGAACCACAAAAGACTTCCAATAGCAAAAGATATCTTTAGAAAGAAAAACAAAGCTGGAGGCATCACAATTCCTGGTTTCAAGATATACTACAAAGCTGTAGTAATCACAAAGTGTGGTACAGGTACAGAAATAGACACATAGATCAATAGAATGGAACAGAGAGCCCAGAAATAAACCGACACTTATGTAGGCAATTAATCTTTAACAAAGAAGGCAAGAATACACAATGGAAAAAAGACGATCTCTTCTATAAATGGTGCTGGGAAAACTAGACAGCTACATGTTAAATAATCAAACTGGACCACTTTCTGACACCATACACAAAAATAAATTCAAAATGGTTTAAGGACCTAAATGTGAGACCTGAAGCCATAAAAATCCTAGAAGAGAATACAGGCAATAATTTTTCAGACATCAGCCATAGCAGTATTTTTCTAGATTTGTCTCCAAAAGTGAGGGAAACAAAAGCAAAAATAAACTATTGGGACTGCATCAAAATACAGAGCTTTTGCACAACAAAGGAAACCATCAAAGAAACAAAAAGGGAACCTACTGAATAGAGAAGCTTTTTGCAAATGATACATAAGGGGTTAATATCCAAAATATATAAAGAACTTCCCAAAAAAAAAAAAGACTTTTACAATTGAATCAAGGATGTCCACTCTCACTATTTCTATTTAACATTGTATTGAAGGTCTAGCCAGTGTAATAAAGCATTAAGTAAATAAGTAAATAAGCAAATCAATAATTCAGATTGGAAAGGAAAAAACTATTTTTTTGGCAGGTGACATGGTCATATACATAGAAAACCCTAAAAAAAAATCTGTGCAAAAACCTCACTAGAATTTAAAGAGTTTAGTAAGAAAGAATTCAAGGTCAATAATCAAAAATCTACTGTGTTTCTGTATGGTAGCAATAAAAGGAATAATTTTTTTAAATACCTTTTATAGTAGTATCAACAAAGTGTGAAACAATTAGAAATACATTAACAAAATATGTGCAAGACCTCTACAATGAAAACTACACAATACTGTTGAAAGTTAATGAAGACCTAAATAAGTCAGGAGATATACCGTAGTTATTGATTAGACAGCTCAGTTTTATCAAGATGCTGATTTTAAAAACCTTTATTAAAAACAAAACAGAAGTTGAAGTTCTACACTGACTTCAAAACTTACTACAAAGCTACAGCAATCAAGTCAGTATTGAATTGTTACAATTACACTTAGATCAATGAAATAAAGAGTCCAGAAAGAGAACCACCCATTGGTTTTTGACAAAGGTATCCACAGCACTTTGGGAAAGGTATAGTTTTTCAGCGAATGATGCCATAACTAGAAAAACTGTGGGAGGCAGTGGGGAGGGGAGAGAGAGAAAAAAAATCTCAACTCCAGCTTGTACTATTTTAAAAATGGAATCAACTATCTCAAAATGGATCACAACCTAAACATAGACATGAAGCTATAAAACTTCTAGAAGAAAGTGTAGAAGGAAATTTTTATGGAGGGAAGACAAACATAAGACACAAAGTCATAAAACCATAAATAAACTGATAAATTTTACTTATTCAAAATTAAAATCTTCTGTCCTTTGAAAGACATCATTAGGAAAATGGAAAGACAAGCCAGGAACTGGGAGAAAATATTTGCCATAAATATATATCTGATATAGAGCTCATTTCCAGAAGAACCTTCACATTTCATCAAATGAGTTGTAATAACAGCCAATAAACACATGAAAGATGCTTCAGTATCACTGGTCACAGGGAAATGTAAGTTGAAATCATGATGACATACTACTTATCCTCTGTAATGGCTAAAAGTAATACAACTGACTACCAGATTGTAGGAATTCTCATATATTGTTGGTGAAAATGTACAATAGTACAACCAGTTTGTAAAATACTCCGACATTTTCTTAGAAAGTCAAGCATACACTTAACATATAACCCAGGAATTTCACTGCTAGGTACTTACCCAAGAGAAATGAAACCTCTGTCCAAAGACTTGTACATGTATGTTCATGGCAGTTTTATTCTTAATAGCCTAACACTTTGAACAATGAAGATACTTTCCAAATGATAACAGGATGAAGGCAAAGAAAGATTCAACAGCAGTCAGGTGATTTCTCTTGCGAGGGAAAGAATATATGGAGATGGATGGTGGTTATGGTTGTACCACAACCTGATTGCATCTAATGCCACTGAGCTATGTACCTTAAAATGGTCAATTTTATGTTATGCTTATTTTACCACAATTGGTTTGCACTTTACCACAGACAATGGATGACCCAGAAGCATCGAGAAAAGGAAAAGGCAATGTTGAGGAAACAGTTTTAGAAATTAAAAAAATAATAATTTTATAGACCTAACCAAAACTATCTTGAACATGTGAAGTTTCTAGGGGGAAATGTTCCTTTTGCGTCTTCTACTTTAACCTGTTTACATTAAATAGTAATGTTATTGTTTATTATTTCAATCAAGGAAACTTCAGAATAGCATCTCTGAAGGATTATATAGGACGATCATTCTGTTCTAGGCCTTCCCAGAGCAGGTCTCCAAGCTGTGTCTGATGCTGGGATGCATGAAAGAGATGCTCTATAGTCCTCTCAATGTCAATGGGTTCTGCCTTAATCGCTATTCAGAAAAGATCCTCCCCTGACTGATCCTCAAATATTCCTTTCCTGGGTTTTAGACCATTCTTCACGGACTGGGAATTGTCTCATTGTTCTGTCTTGGGGCTTCTGTGGCTTCCATATCCTTAGAACCCTCATCTATCCCATGGTCCATGTTTCTCTCCTTCATGAGTATATCTGAAACATTCACCAGCCAATTTCTCAGTGTCTCATTCTTAGGTGACATTCTGAGGATGTTTTGTTCCAATTTTTTTTGGGATAATTGGACTTAATTTCACCAGCAGCCAAGTGGTGGACCATTAGTGGACCCTACTGGAGTCTTTCTTTGTACCAATCATGGTTTCGTAAAAAATGAAAAAAACAAAGCAAACTCTCCCTGATGCAGTGTTTTCGTTTTTGTTTTTCCTGTAAAATTAGGATAATGGTGTCTACCTCAGAGTTGTTATGAGGTTTAAGTTAGATAATTTGGGTAAAGCACTTAGAACACTACCTGGCACATGTTTGGCACTATATATGTGTTGATTATTATTACTACTTGGGCTCCCCCTAACATGATGGGAAAGAGCAACACTTCTCTCGCCAATGTTCAGTGTATGTCTACTCTATTATTTTGACTGATCTTCAGTTACTTTCTATCCTAGGTATACGTATGGTCCAGTTGACTATCCAAGGTTAACACCACCATGAAAAGCGACCTGAACAACTAGTTTGTTTTCCTACAGCAGTATTGGCTTTTCTAAGAATATCTTGACTATCTTTAAGTTCTTTGCCTTAGCAATGTCTATCTGCATGACCTTGAGCCAATTACTCACTCAAAAAGCTTCAGATTTCTTCTCTAACAAGTGGAGATGAACATGATAAGCTTTGGATTAGGATTCATTAGGTCAAAAATAGGGGACACAATGAGCAAAGGGGAAGAAAATAAATGATACAGATAGGTGTCACAGCTGAATAGGCATACAACACTATTTATCTGTTGAAGAGCCACGCTCTGCATCTATTGGCCTTACTGTTATGTTCTACACAATTTTTTTAAACAATCCGCAGCCATGAGCTATACTTTTCAGCAACACAAAAAATAACTCAGATGAGCAGCACAATGGAGGTATTCCAACAGAGGATGTTTATACAAATCTATAAAGGAGATGGTCTGTAATCAGGCCAAGCAAGCCTCAGCTGCTCTAACAGGCAGTCTGAGAAACCCAGGTCAAGTCCCACACAGGTGGCTCCTGCTCTTCTGGCCAGGGATTTTTCCTTTAGATTTAATATATAAACATTGAAAATTGTGTGTATTTATAATTTAAGGAAAAGTACTATAAACAAGCATGACTCAGGACATTAAATAAAGAGCCACCAAGAGATTTTAGAAGTCAACAGTTCTGTGGACTATGAAGTGAAGGCCCATAAAAGATGCTGGAGTTACCTTTTTCCTAGGGTACCTCAAGGAAGAGAAAGAGCATCTTTTAATAAAAGGAGGAGAGGAGAGATAAAAGCAGAGTCAATGCATGTCCTTTCTGCATTGCATGGACTTCATAAAATAAAAATTGGTTTGGAGCTAAGATTAGCCCATCTGTGTAAATGAACTAATTTTAAAACAGAAAATACACGTTTACCCACAGGGATTAACCCTATCCCCAAGTCCCTCCCCCCCTCCACCATTGGAGTTTGTGCAAAGGCATAATTTTTGGAAAAGACATACCCCAAATGCAAACTCTCATGATATCACAAACCAGAAGATGAAGAATATTCAAAAGCTCAAGAATTAACCAATAGGGGAAATGGGTTCAGCTAGCTTTACATATCAGCCTCTGAACTACAGGATCAAGATCATTAGAATTCTAATAAAATTCTATGCCTAGAAATCTTGAAAGAGGTGATGCATTGGGAAGCACAACTTAAGTCATTCCAAGTTTACACACTCCAAAGTTAGACAATTATACCATTCTTATTCTAAGTTTTTACCGTAGGAAGAATCAACATGAATAGTATTATGTATTACTTTAATAAAGAGTTCATTTCACTAAGAATGCATTTATTTTCCAGATTGAAGATTCTCAAACTACATAATTCTCAAACTATAAGATTTAGCTGTGGATATTAAGAAAAATTCCCACCTCCAAATATGGCTACCTCTTGATTGAAGCCCAGAAACATGTTTTAGAAACATACAGGTGAATCTAATGTAAGCAGTTGGAGACTCACACTTTGAGCAACACTGTGTTCTATGTATTCCCTGTGCCACATCAGTCATTCTCTGGCTGGAGTGGGTATACCAGCTTCTTCTACACAGAACCATTAAAGTTTTCATAGTTTCATTAAAGTTTTCAAGCTCCCAGAAAGCAGTTTCTTGCTAACACATTTTGGTCAGAAAATGTCACAAATTATGCCAGAAAAGTGAACAGTATTTGACCACAGGGACTTGAAAACAATTTGAAAATTAGAAGATTTAAGAGGTTTGTTTAATACTATCTATCCTATTGAATATGTCAAATACTAACACATCAAAGGAAGGTTGGCAACGAAATCATTTAAGTACCGCCAGACAGTGTGAAAGTCTTCATTCATTACACTTCAAGCTACTGCTTTTAAATATTCAAGAGTTTAGTTGATAGGTTAAATGATCCTAACCACCCAAACAACCTACCTCTTTGTAACTTCCTGATTTTTACTAGCTGATTTCCTTCATGCTCTGCAGTAGCTGCTCAGTGGCCCTCCAACTGTTACACACTAACCAACTTCATGGTCTAAATCCATTTTTCTGTCAGCCAACACCCCTACTCTTAGTCTAGCCTCTACCATACACAATTTCCCTGATGCTCAAAGCCACTGCCCACCAAACACCCCATCACATTACCAAGTCTACTGAGAATTTCTAAATCCTACCCTGCTTCTCTGCCCGTATGACAAACTCAATTCCCTCTAACCAATTTCTGCCATTACTACCCACATAATCTGGCATCCTTAGGCCAGCAGCCTAGTAAGTGACATCCAGGAGAGAGCTCATCAAGGTAGCCTTCTAATGAAGGCAAGAAGAACAGGTTTTTAATTCATGTGAGTACAAAGCAGCAGGCAAGGGGTTCTTCAAGTTGATGTCAAGAGAATCAATTCAGGGCAATTGGCTACTCTGGGTTGACAAATACAAACCTGTCCATCATTAACCCATAGGTGTATAAAGAAGTCCAGACCTGTACCTCTGAAACAAATAATACATTATATGTTTAAAAAAGAAGATAGCAGGAAGAGAAAAATGAAGGGGGGGAATTGGAGGGGGAGACGAATCATGAGAGACTATGGACTCTGAGAAACAAACTGAGGGTTCTAGAGGGGAGGTGGGTGGTGGGATGGGTTAGCCTGGTGATGGGTATTAAAGAGGGCACGTACTGAATGGAGCACTGGGTGTTATACACAAACAATGAGTCATGGAACACTACATCAAAAACTAAGGATGTATGGTGATTAACATAATAATAAAAAAAAGTCCACCAGTGGGCAAGCCTGGGTGAATGGCTTTAAATGTAAAGATAAATTCATCTGATAAAATGTTTTATTTTATTAATGTCCTTCATTAACCCTATGAAAATCATCATTCACAGAAAATGCTTTGCGCCAAAAAGATATATTTTAACTCTGTGTAAAGATGTTTAGACTGCCTAAAAATTTCCTGGCCCAATCAAGTCAGCCTAATAGGGAACAATGGGTCACTAAAAGTCATCTGGTTGTAATGAGTAAACTTTTCTCCAAACTATTATCTCTCCCTCATGTTCTACAGGTTTTGTTTGGTTTTTTATCAAACATACTGACTTTATTATATATTAGCCTTGGGACCTTTAAAATACTGAAAATCTCTCTCAAGTATTAATAACTATTGTTGGAAAGTCCGCATTTTCTACCATGGATCTAATCTACCCCCTTCCTTTAGTTAAAGTTTTATCTGAGCATTAGCCATACAAAGACTTTTTTTTTTTTTTTTTTTTTTTAAACAAAAAGACAACAAAGTGAGGGGCGCTTGGCTGGCTCAGTCAGTTAAGCCTCAGACTCTTGGTTTTGGCTCAGGGCATGATCTCATGGGTCGTGAGATTGAGTCCCAAGTCAGATTCCAGGCTCATTGGGGAATCTGCTTAAAGATTCTCTCCCTCTTTCCCTCCCCCAATTCCCCTATTCATGTTCTTTCTCTCTCTCTCAAATAAATCTTAAAAAAAAGAGGTGAAGTCAAGGAGGAGGTCCAAACTGTTGTTTAAGCCATTGACTAATAAAACAAATCAAGACCAAGTGGTTGAAAATAACTGGTCTATTTCCTTAAATAAACAGTTCTTACACACTTGAAAGCACATATATCAGTCATTGCCCTTTGGATTCTTTGGCTAAGCCAGCAACTCACTTAAAATAGAACCCATTTATTGCATGGATTCAAATGTCCATTTGTCAAATCACATTTCCCAAAACCTGTCTATGTAGAACAAAGGGTTCACAGAGTAGGCCTGAAACAAGCACCTGTTCCCTCTTCCAAAACTCAAAGTTTCCATGCAAAATTATACTTTTTCCCTCAAACTTTGCCATCAGCTTGTTCTAATTTAAAATTGGTATTTCTCCTCAACTGCTAGTTACGCAAATTGAATAAGTGATCACTGGGTACTAATCAGAATTCTCTTTGCAGAGGACATAAAGATTCAAACTAGCTTAAGCATGATGGTTTACGTATTCAAGTCCCAAGGACAGAGGTAATGTTGGCTTCAAGATCAGTTGGATCCAAAGACTCAAAGACCAATAGGGCTCCCTATCTCCCCCTAGATTCTGTGTGTCCTAGTCTCCTTTCCTCAGAGAGCATTCTGGCTGACTAAGGTCACATTCTAAGAGCTCATGGTCTAAGGGAAGGAAAGTACAGGTTTAGTATTTGAACAGTTGGAACAGGGCTGACCAGTTCTTCAAAGGAAGGGAGGTGGCACTACCAGAAGGGTGGGATGTGGAGAAGAAACAAGCTGGGCAGAGTCAATGTCATTGTAACAATTAGCTAAGATATGGTCTTGTGTCTTAATTTAGGTTTGATTAACTGACCAATTAGCATGAGTTTTCCTACAATCCTGCCAAAGGTGATAGACATGTAGAAAACATTAAAATATGTAATTCTGAATGTATTTTTATACCTTTATTGCTTTTAATAAGCACAATCATTGCACACTTAAAATTATTTCTTTCTCCAAATGTAACTTCTTACATTCTGGGATTTTCTTTCTAGTACTTTTTTAATGGATATCTTGCATTCAGACTACTTCATGGAAAAATGCAGAGCATTAAGACTTTGCTGCATTTAAACAAAAAGCATTCTCCTGAACAATTTGTTCCTAATTCTTAGTTTTTTTTTCTTAGATGTTGTTAGAGAAAGCTATGGTTTGATATTCTGAACATTTTGAAGTTATGTTTTTTTGTTTTATTTCCTTGTTTCCTGAGTTCTAAGAAGCCCCCACATTTTTTCATCCATTGACTGGCAGGGAAAAAACAAAGGTGATGGCCAGGTATAGAATGCAGATGTTTTTAAATATTGCTTATTAGGGGACTCATTCAGAGAACTTGTAAAGGCAACATCCACCTCCCTTAGCATTCGAATGTGGCTCCCAATAGGCTCCCAGTACTTCACACTCTCAAATTGTTTCCTTCAGCTGATTGCTTACTCCATAGTTACTTAATGATCAGTTATCATAGATTTTCATTAACCATCATTTTTAATTCATCAACAATTTTACATACAATGTACTGAAAATTCTTATAATCCCTTTTCACAATGCATAACTTTTTAAAAAAAAAACCTACATAATGAACAGTGATAATTATTTTTTAAAACCACAATTATATGGAATAAAATACACTCGTGTATCTCTGAAGAATTCAACTCCCTTCTGCACAAGAATCATGTTTGTATCAGGAAAATGAATACTAGAGTGGATTTATGTAACTGTAATTATTTGATAAAAGGTCCAAGTTTTCTGTGAAAGTACTTCTTGTAAATTGATCCATGATTTTCTCTCTGCTAGGCCTGGATTACAAGGCAGGAGGAATCAATTTCTAGCTTCTGTCACAGAAAGTCCATTTATAGAGTTTGTTTCAGAGGAGCCCTTTGGGATATTAGTGCCTAGTCTCTAAAATATCCTCCAAGTATTTGAGGAACTGGAGTGAATTGTGTGGTGAGGAGTGTCTTTTTAAACCTTTCCTTAACTCTACTTAACATATACATATTTATAACTGTAGAGTCTTTTCAAACCCATGTCACGTTGATTCTTTATACTGTATTTCTGTCCCTGGACAATTGCAGAACAAATGTTCCAAGTTTTAAATGCACAAAACTAAGCTTGCTAATGACAGCCCAAAAACACTTAATGGAAAAACAGCATTTCAGCTTCATCATGCAAATACTAAAAGTGCTTCACAGATAATTCATGAGTCAAACAAATCTGTGATATTTGTTTTGTGCAGTAGAACACACTTTGATCTTGTGTGTGAAAATTCTCCAAGAAACAGGACTTGGTTATCACATCTATAAAGCAAGAATCTTTAGGTAATTCATATGGCCCCTCAAATATTCTTTGGTTCATTATTTGTTTATTCACTATTCTTTATCCCTGATTTTTTTTAAGTTGTTAAAAACTAGAAATTCAATTATGTTAGAGACAAAAAATAAAGATCAAGTTTCAGTTTTTCCTTCTAACTCCATTAGAAAATGTCTTTGAAGTATATTAAAGAAAAAAAATTAACAGTAATACCTGTTCTGTTCTTTTTGGTTTATATTAACTAGACCTAAAATCATGATTTTGTTGGTGGCATAGAGTGGAGATAGGGTTGAAAGATGGCGAGAAAAGGAAAAGGAAAGAAAAACTCCTGCTGTGTTTGATTTTGATAAATTTAAAAAACACACAGCAGTTTCTTAGTGGATCATTTGCTAAATTACTGAATAAATTATGCCTGTATTTGCCCACAACAGGTAGGCTTCCTAAATTAACAAAATTAATCTTGTGACTCAGAAAATTTAAGAAATGAGCCTAAAAGTTTATATTTAAAAAGACATACACATACACACTTTAAAAAAAATTCTCTGTATGGAACATTTCAATTATAAGGTTGAACTTTGCTGGCAAATTACCACGCACCAGTAGCTTGTCAAAACAGTGACCTATAAAAAAAATCCTAATAAAATAATGCAGAAAAACCCAATATATCAGATGTGCCAAAAAAGATCCTCATGGATTTCTGCTAACTGCTTAGTATTGTACCAGGTTTTATGCTTACTTAGGCATTTGCACCAAATAAATATAACATAGAAGCGACACCAATTACCAATACTTGAATACACAGGGGAACAAATTATGAAATTTCACTCTCAAAAGCATCAGAATCAAGGCAGATGTGACAAATGCACAGCCCAAGTTTCACATCTAAAAACTAGCATCAAGGAGACACAAAAAAATGTATGTCCCATCAGCCCTGAGCCCTCTTAAGTCCACTAGCTAACTCTGCTGTTTTGGGTGTGAGTTCTCCTTTCCTTCCTAAAGGCTCACCATGCCTCAGAGTATGAAGGTATTAATCTGAAGCCCAGTGAAAACTAGAACACAGCTGCCAATGGGAACCTGACCTCAGCCACACTGAAGCAGGAGTGCAGGGACAGATCGGTGCTGATCCAAACTCTGGGGTCTGGCCAGAGAGTGAGCAGCTTTAGGCATCCACAGGCAGTGTATCCCTGAACCCACAGCCTCCCATTTGCCAGATGTCCTCCAAAATCAGCTGGGTCCTGGCCAGGGGACATTCCACGAAGAAGAGCCGGACATTTATGTTTCCTCCCAGGGGTTGAAGCCACATCAGGGAGAAAAGGGACAATCAACTCATTCAAGGTCATCTCTGCCTTCTTGGTCAAAGTCCTTTCAACACTGATCTCATATTCGTACAACCAGGTTATAAAACGTTAGTATCAGCGAAATAGGCTTTTTCATACACTGCTGTTGAGAGTATAATTTGGCGCAACCTTTTAAGAGGATGAAAGAGATACATGCACTTTGCCATAGTAATTTCACATTAAGACATTTATCCTAGGGCAAACAGAGATTTGATCAAAGCCCTATGTAAGAGTGTTAATTGGATTATCACTTATGAAAGCAAAGACTTATAAACAAAATAGTGAATTTATTAAATTGTACTAGATCAACGAAATTAAATATTACTCACCACACCAAAAATATACTTCTGAACAATAGTCAATATCCTGGTGAAATTTTCATGATAAGTAAAAAAAAAAAAAAAAAAAAAAAGCATGCAGAAATACAATATACTGTACAGTTATAATTAATACATATATATTTGCATAAGGAAAAGACTAGAATAATATACACTTTTTATTGGCTACTTCTGTGTAATGGGATTAATCCGTGATTTTCATTTTTTAGTATTTTCCAGAATACTTTAAATAAACATGGGTAATGGCTAGCACATTTTATATTTATTATTTAAAAATTTTTCAAAGAATAAAAAGAATTCTCAGAAAGAAAAATCAGAGCCCAAAATTTTATGCTTTCTCTGTAAGATTTTATACTAAGATCCTAGTGGCCTCAATTTGAAGGGGAAACCCAGAATTGGGGGCAAAGGGAAGGTAATTCTTCAAGGACTACCCAAATCAAGGCTTCAACAACTCTGTGCAGGTGCTAGGTCTGTACCCAGGGGCTCCCACCCAGGGGCTCGATGCATGGGCTCCCACCCAGGGGCTCGATGCATCAGCTCCCTGCTGTTGGCACCCAGAGATTAATGAAATCCACTAATTCTCCAGGAGACTTCTGCTAAGGTTCCAGCATAAATCACTGCTATGCATTTATCTTTTGTAAGGATAATTCACTATTGTATACAGTAGAAGGGTTCAATGGTGATGATGCACAAACCTCCATGCATATAAACAATAAAGTGTAGAAAACAGTATTTATCACAAGATATATTTCCTGTTTTAAACCATTTTCATTGGTAAATGAAAACTACTTTATAGCTATCCAGTTAGATTTCTGTATTCTTGGCCCAATCCAGGGCTGTAGAAAATAGAAAGCTGAGAAATCCTTTGCGGTACGATTTTTTTTGAGCCAGGAAGTCTGCAGGAGGCCTAGACTGCTACTAAAGACTCATAGTATGACCATGAAATCAGAGCTTAGAGAAGCCCCTTTAGGTGTCATGAAAATAGCACTCCCTGAGCTGATGTCCCTTGATCCCTAGCTTCCAGCATGACCCCAGCAATTCTAGGTACAAAATGCAGTTGAAGATGCATGATGGACCTGATGAATCTGGGAACTATCCAGATACTCAAGAGAAATTGGGATAAGACACAATTCTTCCTTTCCACCAACCACACTCTAGGAGTGTTTTGCTGTAACTTTTATTGATTCCTAGGACTCACCTTAAAACGGTTGCTCCACAAAATAGTCACTTAGGCTGGGAGGCACATCAGCCTCTGTAACAAGTGTTTGAACAGCTGTGTCAAAAGACCACCTCAAGGAAGAGATGTTTTACATGCCACAAAATAACAGGTGTTCCACCTGATCCTGCTTAAGTTTAGACACAAGCCTGGAGAGTCAGATAAGGGCTGACCCTACCCTCCTAACGGACAATAAAACATACGGAGATGGATTTCAGTGAATCATCTTATTGTGTTTCCCACCTTGTTGCAAGGTTTCACTGTAACTGGCATCTGCTGCTGGAGGATCTACCCAGGTGCAGAGCTAAGCCCAGCTGTACCATTGCTTAGCATCTGACCTCCAATCGATCCAGGTAAATGACAGCGGGTCTCCTAGACTGCTGGACCCTGACACACTGCCATACATGTTATTACCCCCTCTTCTTTTTCTAATAACTATTTTCTCTGTGTGTGAGCCTGTGGCTATGTGTGTAATAAACCACTTGAGTTCAATAACACAAGTAATTACAATTGGCTTATATGATGTGCATAGAAAATTCTCCTTTGGAGGCACCTGGGTGGCTCAGTCGTTAAGCGTCTGCCTTCGGCTCAGGTCATGATCCCAGGGTCCTGGGATCGAGCCCCACATTGGGCTCCCTACTCCACGGGAAGCCTGCTTCTCTCTCTCCCACTCCCCCTGCTTGTGTTCCCTCTCTTGCTGTGTCTCTCTCTGTCAAATAAATAAATAAAATCTTTAAAAAAAAAAAATTCTCCTTTGAATCATCACTTCCATAAATAAATCAAAGATAGCACCACCCATTAGAGGGTGGCCATGGCACAGGGTGGTAACTGTGAGAACAGGACTGGTTTACCCAAGAACTGGACCCCAGATAATCATTCTCTCCTCACCCTTTCCCCTCCCCTTAAAATGTACATTGTGCCTACCCTCCCCACCAGTAGGAGCTGTTTCAAGACATAGTCTGGAGAGAGTAAGGTATTGTTGAAACCATCTGGACTATAACTAACTGAACCCAGTTAAGTCCTCTATATCAACTTTTAAGATTCTGGTAGGTGGATGGAAAGATCTATTCATCTTGCAGCTGCCCAAGACAAATCTCTTAAGTAGGTTCCCTTGCTGACTGAATGTGCCACTTACCAATCTGGGGTAGTCTGCCTCTTTCTTTGTTCTCTCCCTGCCCTCTGTGTAAGGGGGCCAGCTTGCAAACCAACACACACCAGACTTCCTCACATTTCCAAATACCCATACATGCCCTAACGTGTTGGTTCTAAGCTTTAAAGAGGTCTGCCCTGAATCAATCTAATCTTTGGGCATGGCAGTGTTCTTGGAAGCTCTAGAAAAAGTGATCATGAGACTGAGCATGGTTATAGTCCCTGTACTAAAATATGTGCTAAAAGGCACACACATTTCTCTGACCACAAAAGTGTCAAAGAGCTGGGCACGTCATTTGGGGCCAGTCACTGATCAAGGCTAATCCTACACAAAATTCCACAAATGTAGTATTTCTATTAACTCCTTTTCACCTTTACTTTACTTTATTTCCTATTTTGTACTTTCTTTACCTTCCCCCTCCAGAGTCAAGCTGTGTTCAACACTCCCACAGAAATTCTCCCTGAAGCAGGATTTCTCAAAAGTCCCTTTCCCAGAGCATTTCTTGGCCAAGTGATTTGGCAAAAACAACAAAATTTACATCATCCAGACACTGGCCTTAATATATTTGTGGACATGTCTCTTCAGGCATGGGAAACCAAAGCAAAAAATTTTGGAACTACACCAAATTAAAGGCTTTTGCCCAGCAAAGGAAATCATCAAAATGAATAGGCAAACTACTGAACGAGAGGAGATCATTGCAAGTAATTTACCCAATAAGAGGTTAATATCCAAAATATGTAAAGAATTTATAGAACTCAACACCAAAAACAAACAAAACCAATAATCCAATTAAAAATGAGCAGAGGAAATAGACATTTTTCCAAAGAACACATACAGATGGCCAACTGACACATGAAACATCAACATCACTCACCATCAGGGACATGCAAATCAGAACCACATTGAGATAACACTCACACCTGTCAGAATGGCTAAAATCTAAAACTCCAGAAACAACTAGTGTAGGCAAGAATGTGGAGAAAAAAGAATCCCCCCGCACTGTTGGTGGGAATGCAAATTGGTGCAGCCACTGTGGAAGGCAGTATAGAGATTCTTCAAAAAATTAAGAATAGAACTACTCTATGATCCAGTAATCACACTCCTAGGTATTTACCCAAAAAATACAAAACCACTAAATTCAAGAGATACACGCACCCCTATGTTTATTGCAACATTATTTACAATAGCCAAATTACAGAAGCAGCCCAAGTGTTCATTGGTAGATGAATGCATAAAGAAGATTTGAATATATATATATATATATATATATATATATATATATATATACACAAATACATATATATGCATACATACACATACATACACTGGAATATGTATGTATATATATGTGTATATATATGTACACACACAATGGAATATTTATATATACATATATGTATATACAATGGAATATTATACAACCATAACAAAGAATGAAATCTTGCCATTAGCAACATGGATGGATCTAGAGTATAATGCAAAGCAAACTAAGCCAGTCCAAGAACTACTAATACCATATGATTTCACTTATATGTGGAACTTAAGAAACAAAGGAAAAAGACAAACCAAAAAACAGACTTTTAACTATAAAGAAACTGATGGCTATCAGAAGGGAGGTGAATGGGGTGTGTGTGGGGTAGATGGGTGAAATTGGTGAGGGGATTTAGAGTACATTTATCTTGATGAGCACGAGTAATATAAGGAAATGTTGAATCACTATATAGTACACCCAAAACTAATGTATCACACTATGTTAACTACACTTAAAAAGTGTAGCATAGATTTTTAATTTAATGAGGGAGCTGGTAAAATGTAACAAATTCAAAGGGAAGTCTAAAGAGCAAACACATATAAACAATAAGGACTCTGAAATAAATTTGCAAATAATACAAAATGAGCTATCCACAAGGCAATAAATAACTGCATTTCATTGGATACAATCCTCAATTCTATGGGCAAAAATGATTTGCATTATTATCACAGTTTGCTACAATTTGAGTTGTAAAACAACTCAAAACATCAAAAGACAACAATATCCCAGATGAATGAGCTAGGCAAGACACCCACTAATCTTTCTTTGCACATTTCAACATCTTTCACTGTTTTTGCTGACAGGTTTTTTCCTCTTCAATCCAGAACTTCTAGAGACCAAAAAAGAAACAAACAGGCAGTGGGAAAGATATAAATCAGGACTCTAATGATTTTCAAATCCTACTATCTGAGTAGCTAGCTTCCATACTTTCTGAATGGCTTACTTACACGAAGCAGATGGGATTCCCATCCTGCCTTCTTAAATATACCACACAGTCCAACTTGCACTCAAACCTCTTTTCTCTGGGCTATAGTTTGCTTATTTCCCCAAATGACTTTTTTCAAGTCCTTGGAGATAGTAGGGGAACTTCAGATATTTGAGATTAACATCTCTCCATGTTCCAAATTTGCATCTTGTACCAGATTTCCCTCAAGTGTTCCTAGTAATTTGGAGATTACTATTATGTGTGGCCACAGGGACTTTTAATAGAAGCACTGAATGGAGAAAAAAATTATTTTGGGACTATAGACATCTGCTGAAGAAGTTCTACCATGGTGCCGGAAGAAGTTCTTGCTATGCAGTACATTTGAAAACAAGGGAGAGATTTTGTAAAGTAACTGTGACTTCCTTTGCAAGATCTGAGAGTCCCAAAGAGACCACATATGCTCTATTGCCTACTGCTTAGCTGAAGCAGAAACCCCATATGCATAGTTCATGATGTTTCAAGCTGCTATTAAGTGCTGAAGTTGACTGATGGTTGCCATTTATTGCCAATGATAGAATGCCTCATTCTGACCAAACTAAACCCAAGGATAAACTCCTTGGTAGGACTGAGAGTGGGGCTTCTGCTTCATTATCAGTTAATATGAGGAAAGTTCTTAAGTTCGGGCATATTGTTCTTTCTTAACATAAAGGCCTCTGCCAATAATGGATTGTTTTATTTTCAGAACATCAAATTTGTTAGCCCATGTTCCCTTTTAGACAGTAACTTGAATGTCTCTGCTTGAAACTACTCCTGTCCCTTCTGGGTACACCATCAGAATGTAACTTCCATAAAGCCTATTGTACTCCCAGGCTTAGCATACTATCTAGGATATAGTAGTCACACAACCATTTGTAGAGTGTATTCTTGAATTGACAATATGTACATACATACCCTAAGCAAGAGTCACACCTCAAACTTCAGACTGTGGCTGTTTAAGAACCCCTAATCCCCATGCAATCAAGAGCTACCAAAGTTTGTTGAGCCCTGGTAGAGAAAATCTATGAAGCAGAGCACCAACAATTTTATATCCATTATATCACTTAACATTTGTGAGGGTTTTTTTCTTTATAGTTCTCAGGAAATCAGTATTAAAACCAGTGAAACATCAGAAGGACAAAATAAAATCCTATTCTCCCCTGACTCTAACCCACATTCTGAGGTAACCAACAGTAACAATCTAATGTGTGTCCTTCCACACGCTCTCCTTCCTCAAGTATTTACATACCGTTAAGATTAGATGTTCTTAGCTTAAAAAAAGAAAAAGAAAACCTGAAACAGAATCACATTGCCCATATTTTTCAGTACCTTGTCTTTTTCTTTTAATAGTTTTTCCTGAGTGTTTCTGGTCACACCAGACTCATTTTTCTAACTTATTTATGCTTACACCCATACAATAAAAAATTTTTTTCAGGAATTTAGCATAGTGTGCTTTACAACCTTAACTGCTAAGTGAGATAAGCCAGTTATAGAAGAAATATTACATGATCCCACTGAAATGCATTCTCTAAACTAGTCAAATTCATCAAAAGAGTAGAATGGTGGTTACCAGGGACTGGAGGGGGAAATGGGGAGCTACTGAACAATGGGTATGAAGTTTCAGTTATGCAAGATGAACAAGTTCTATAGGCTACAGATTGGAGGTTTCCGTGACCCTCTCCTTATACTACAGACACGAGTCACAAGTTCAGGTTGTTCCCTGTTCTCCTGACTTCTATAAATCAGATTACCACCACCCCCCTCTTTTGGTTCATTTTCTAGAGCGGCTCACAGAATTCAACATTTTACTTAATAATAAAGTAGTGATCTAGTAAAGATATGACTCAACAACAGCCAGATAGAATAGGTACATAGGGCAAGGCATGTGGGAAGTGGTGCGGAGCTTCCATGCCCTCTAGAAGCACACCACCATCAAACCAACCTGGAAGCTCTCAAACTCTATCTTTTTGGGATTTTATGGCAGCTTCATCACATTGCCATGATTAATTAAATCATTGGCCATTGGTGATTAATTCAACCTCCATCCCTCTTCCCCCCGCCCGACACCCCAGCTTCCTAGGGGTCAGGAGATGAGAAGGACAGTTCCAACTTCCTAATCACATGATTGGTTCCCCAACAACCAGACCCAATCCTTAGGTTTTGTTCAAAAGTCACTCCATTGACATCAGAAAACACCTTTACTGCTCTTAGAACGTTCCAAAGCTTTTGGGAGCTCTGTGTCAGAAACTGGGTCAAGACCAAATACAGTTGACACTTGAACAACACAGGTTTGAAATGTGCAGGCCCACTTACATGCAGATTGTTGATACTATAAATTTATTTTCTTTATGATCTCCTTAACATCTTTTCTGCAGCTTCCTTTGTTTTTTAAAAGACAGAACACAAGCAGGGGGAGCAGCAGACAGAGGGAGACACAGGCTTCCTGCTGAGCAGGGAGCCCGATGCAGGACTCCATCCCAGGACCCTGGGATCATGACCTGAGCCAAAGGCCAATGCTTAACCAACTGAGCCACCCAGGTGTCCCTCCAGCTTAAGAATATGGCATATATTATGCATAGCATACAAAATAGGTGTTCATCAACTGTTTACATTAGGCTTCTGGACAATAGCAGACTATTAAGTTCTGGGGAATCCAAAGCTATACTCATATTTGCAAATGCATGGGGGGGTGCCACTAACCCCTGCATTCATTCAAGTTCAACTGTGTATTTTTATTGTAAGTCACAACATCACATTACCATAATTTAAAGAAATTTAATAGTGGAGCACCTAGGTGGCTCAGTTGTTAAGTGTCTGCCTTTGGCTCAGGTCATGATCCCAGGGTCCTGGGATTGAGTCCTGCATCAGGCTCCCTGCTCAGTGGGGAGCCTGCTTCTCCTACTCCCACTCCCCCTGCTTGTCTTCCCTCTCTCGCTGTCTCTGTCAAATAAAATCTTAAAAAAATAAGAAATTTATAGTAAAATTCATTGCCTCTTGTGTCTGGCTCTTTAGCATAATGCCTCTGATGTTCATCTATGTTGTTGCATGAATTCATACTCTTTTATTGCTGAATAGTGTATTTCATTGTATGAATTACAGTAATGTGATCACTAATTGGTCATTTTTGTCCTTTTCAGTTTGGGGTAATAGCCCCAGGAAAGCTTCAATTACTACTTGCTTACATGTATTACATGTATTAGCATGGGTATACATTTTCAAATCTCTTGAGTAAATAAATACCTAAGGGTAGAATAATTTTGACTAAAGCTGCTGAGAACATTCTCATGCAATTCTTAGTGTGCACATCTATTTTCAAACACTTTGGGAGTGAAATCACTGGGCCATTAAAGTATGTTTAACTTTGCAAACACCTACCCAATTTTTCTAAAGTAGCTGTACCACCTTGCCTTCCCACCAGCAATCTGAGAGTTTCAGTTCTACTGCGTTCTAGCCAACACTGAGTTGTCACTTCAGTGAGTGAGAGGATGGTTTCCTGGAGGACACACCTTAACGTGCCCAGATGATCTTTGTAAAATAAACCTACTTCTCTAACTACTCCTGTGACAATCATCTCAGGTGCTGTGCCGCAAGACCCATTATCATCCACACATCAGTGTTCTGTCGTGGGACCACCCATCCAGCTACAGCAGGGGAATAGGCACCACTTCTACATTTGCCTACTATATCCACAAAACTCCATAAGAGGTTGCTTGTCTCGTTTAAATTTAGTGCTTGCCATTTTGCTCAGTCAAGTTGAAGGTTGTGAGTGGATGAGGGAGGACTTGGAAAAACCATTCTTTAATTTCTCTTGATAATCCAAAGCCACTTTGTAATAGTTTTAAAAGAACAAAGGTAACACCAACTACAAAACACTCAGAGATGCTGCTTCTTTTTCCTTATAACTTACATAGCTGTCCTGAAGTGAGAATCCTTATATTAGGGTCTTCTTACATATCTGAAAGCATTTTCAGATAGGCTTACCAAATAGATAATGATACCATGCCTCACTCTTCATCCCAAATCCCTCTGCATGCTTTGCCTGCATTTTGTAGCAGCGAGTAGAAAACAGCAGTGACATATCCTGCCACCACCACCCGCTGCCTCCACTCAGGGGCTTTTCCTCGAGTGCCCCTTTGTGGCCATGGACTTCAATACAAGTACTGTCAAAGTCCACCTGTGTTGCAAAAACTTCAATTTATAGGAAAAGTAGTTCCTCACCATGAAAACTGACCAGCATGAAGAGGCATATCGAAGGGAAGAAATCTTACAAGGACACTATCTCCAACCCCAGACCCCCATATATCTTCTTATCTCAATCAAAGTTCCTTGGGATCTTCAGTGTTAATGGTCTCTGACCATCCTGCCTTTGAGCTAAAAGAGGCCTAATGGGCTCACAGCACCCAAATGTTATTTCCAAGAACTGTGTGCCAAATACTGGCATTTCCCCCTCTCCCTGAAGGAAGCTTGTGTGTCTGGAAAGTACTTTGATGACTCAGAAATCACACTGTGTTCCAGAGGCAGGTGTGGGATTGGAGATATATCCAGTCCCAGCTCAAATTTGGCTGAATCGCATTGACAGGTCAAAAAGTTCTCTACCTCAAGGACACAGTAAAAAGTTAAGTGACACCTAGATGTTGACACAGAGTACAAGCACCAAACTCTTTCCCAAAATGACTTATTTTAAAACTTTAGACATTAAATGTATATTTTATCTCCTCTGTTTCTATCTTTCAGCTCTGAGGGGGAAAAAAAAAATGTCAGCTCGTGGAATTGCTTGTGTTCCTTCCGGATCAATCACCCTCCCCCCTTCCAATCCCTGTCTTTAGAGGTAACCACTCTTCTCAGAATTGCAAGTTTATCATGTATCCAAAAAAAAAAAAAAATGCATGAAGGTATTTCTTCATCCCTAGGCAATTTAAGATGTTTTTAAATTTTATATTCATGTGATTCTGTATGTATTCTCCAATTTCATTTCTCTGTTCAACTGTATATTTTTGACTATTCACTACTCTATACGTAACTTTGTATCTGTTCTCCCACTTAAAATTATGTTATCTTCAGGGTTTTTTCTATTATTATAAATGTAGCTGCTTTAAGAATAATTCTACTTATCTCCTTGTCAGCTAAAGCAGATTTTTTTCTCAGGTTTACATGTAGAAATGGGGTGGCTAGATGAGAGGAGGGACACAGCTCACTTTTCTTAAGATTGCCCAACTACCCAAACTATGCTAATTTATATTTACACCAGGATTACACAAGAGCTCCTATTGCTCTCTGTTCTCACTAACAGACATGCTGGTGGCTGTGAAATGGTTTGTGTATGTGTAGTTTTTAATTCTGTATTTTCCTGATTAGAATTATTAAAGCAAAAGTTGCACAAACTTAGAAAGCTAAGGAGACTTCATTCGAGGATATTGCAATGATAGAGACCAAAGTGCCGTCTGAACTTCATCTGCTGAAATAAAACATGGGAGGATTTTTCAATGCTGGCATGAGCTAGTGGAAGAGTACTGGAGGACCTTAGGAGGTCGATCAGTGGGATCTGTCCAGCACATCCCATCATTCCTCAGTTTGCAAATGTTTCTCTGACTAGGCCACCCGGGCTTCGCCTCCTATAGAGAGGGGGATGGGGAGCCGGTGCTATCTCCCTTGATGATTATATTTCCAAGGGATGGCTCCCAGGTCCTTGAGAAAGATATTTTTAGTTTGTAAAACTGACACAACGTTTTGGGGCGCCTGGGTGGCTCAGTTGGTTAAGCGACTGCCTTCGGCTCAGGTCATGATCCTGGAGTCCCGGGATCGAGTCCCACATCGGGCTCCCTGCTCGGCGGGGAGTCTGCTTCTCCCTCTGACCCTCCCGACCCTCCCCCCTCTCATGCTCTCTCTCTCTCAGTCTCTCTCTCAAATAAATAAATAAAATCTAAAAAAAAAAAAAACAAACTGACACAACGTTTTTAAAAAGATTTACCTCTGAAAGGCACACAGGAAGAATTTACAATTAAGTTTTCTTAAGTAAATGCTCTAAGAAAAGGGATGTCAGGGGCCTAGAGTCAGGAAGAAGTCTGTCTAAAGTTTAGTCAAGCTGAGGGGAATGTCAGAGCCATCATGGTCAGAGGTTATTAGCCATTCACTTTTCTGATCGAGGATTACCTATTCTTATCTTCTGCCCACTTTTCCACTGAATTGTTAGTCCTTATGACTTCTAAGCGATCTTTATATACTCTGGATACTGATCTTTTTAAATTATACACATCTCCTACCTCTCAGTTGGTAGCTTATCTTTTGATTTTCCTCACAGTATCTTTGGATTTTAGTTTTAATGTAAAGTTATACAGTATTTTCCCCACTGAATTACATTTTTTAAGTTAAGAAACCCTTCCCTACAGTCATCAAGTGGTTTATTTTAATCTAAATTCTGCTTTCCAAATTTAGATTGTGAAAGGTGAAATAAAATGGAGTCACTTACGTCAAAGGGTTTTAAGAGTCAGAAGGCCACTAAGGAGGAAGGCCTTAGCCACATCTTCACAGAATGGAACCATGAGTTTTTGAACTGAGCCAAACCACAAAATACTCTAACTCTGCACAAACACCTGCAACTTGCTACCGTAACCACCTTTCACATAGTTGTAGCCTTAGCAACCAATTAAGTTTAGCCTAGTTTTCTTCCACCAACACCAATCAAAATTCTTTGTAAACAAGTTTGTAAACAAGTGATTCCTTTGGTCTCTCAAAATAGCCCTGACTCTTGCTCCATATCAGAACACTACTGGGGATGCTACCCAAATCAATGTACCCCAAATTGCAATTCTTTGATCTCAAATAAATTCTTTCACTTAATTATTGCCTCCTGACAATTTCAGGTTGATATGATCATCTATTGATTCTTATGTCTGGTATGTAGCCTTTGGAATATCATTTGTTATATATCAAACTTTCATATACATGCCAGTCAATTCACTGATTTACTCAATCCCAGTGATCTATTTTTCTGTACCTACACTAATACCGCATAGTCTTATAAAGCTGCAGTAGACAAATCTTGACGTCTAGCAGGCCAAGTCTAATTTTTTCCTCAAAGTGTTTTTACCTTCAACTGCTTTGAATACTTTGTTCCCTGTGTTTAAAACATCCCAAGGCAAGAATATATTATTTTACCACTTAGGGGAATGTGATTCTATCAGAAATTATTTTAGTAGACAATAGAATACCATATGTATGAGTACCAATGGAGGTGGAGGAGTTCACTAAAAGGGGACAAAAAAAATATTTAGAATGCCCATGGTCCATTTGCTGTGCATCATTACTTTGCTAAATCTGGCCCTGCAGAATATAGATTATCCCCTTCTTTCCAATTCCCAAGAACACCTAATTCTTCTCTTTATTCTTTTGTGCATACCTGGAAAGATTCTCTCAGAAAGCAAAAACTTTGCTCAATACATAAATGCAACTCAGCAACTAAGAAAAACATTAGAGCTGGTGATGGTATTTTAGGTCATGAATGCTTCCTTGGAAATACACCTTCCTGGGTATCTTAACTTTCTCATTTTTTGAACACCAACCCTTTCAAATGGCTATTTTGTTGCCCAATATATAAGGACTACTCATCTATCTCTCAGCCTTACTGATCTTCTGTTGCTACCAAGTGGCTGATAGCAAAGACATACAGCATTTTTTTTTAAATTAATTGCCACATTCTTCAAACTTTCAGAAGGTGATGGTACAATCTTTTGGTATGCAGCAATCTGGCAGCAGAAACTAATAATAGCTATTTTAAAACATCCATTCCTTTAAAAAAAAAAAAAAAGGCAAACTCAGCTGCTGTTCAGTTATAAACCTTCTTTGAATGACCACATAATCTCAGGATAAATGTCAAAAGAGTTGTTTTGACAGCCCTTTAGCTTTTATACATACTACCCCTACCCCTGCCTTTGGTTCTACTTCCCTAAACACATGAGTTTTTAATAAAACCATATAAACAGTGAATTACACTTCTAAAGCAGCAGTGTACAAGTATGAGCTCCAATGAGATCGTCCAAATACCACTTTCAACCTGGTGCAATTTCAAAGCCATAACTAACCTCTTTTTCTAATTATGCCTTTTCCACCCACTCCGTCTCTGAGGAACAGACAGGACAACAAAGCTCCCTAGCAGGAAGAGGTAATAAAATCTACTTTTGCTCATGCAGAATGTAATTTTCCACTATAGTATTGTAAATGGATAGGATTCCTTCAGTTCTCAGAGGTAGGTCCTTTAGCACTGAGAATCTCTGGGCCAGTCTTTAGAGTTTATTAGTAAACTTAAAACCTCAGATTCTATCACATCTTATGTTCTGCTTGTTTGCCCACTAATTACCAGGAGTGATTTCCTCCTTAATTAAAATAGGATGCCTTGTGACCCTTCAATTCCAATTCCAGGGATTTATGATAAAGAAATAACAGCAGTGAGATTAAAGGCAGGGACTTAAGCAAAATGCTTGAGTTCATATCTTAATTCTGCCATTTTCAAGCTGTTTGACCTTAAGTCACTTAACCCTGTGTCCATTTCCTCATCTGTAAATGGGGATAACAGTAACTAACTCCTTGGATTACTGTAGGAATAACTTAGTGCATGAAAACACTTAGATATTACCATATAGTAACCATTATGTAACAATTTGCTGTTAAGTAAGAACAAACATGCTCTTTATAGCATTGTTTCTGATAGAAAAAGTTTTTAAAGGAACTGTTCAGATGTCTTTGCTTATCACTTAAATAGTGGACTACTAAGAAGCTATCAAAGATAACGGTGCAGAGCTTTAAATAAGGCTGGCAGCACAGTGTGCATACCTAGGCAAAAAATGAAGATAAACTCTTTCAAAGAAAGTATACTGAACAACTCGGCAAAATTAGACTTTCAGCATGAGTCATCACACTCCAGAGTATAATTTTCCTTATTTTGGCACGGGAGTAGAAGTGTTAGAAATTCAGACATTTAGAGATTCAAAGTCCTCTTCCACGCACATTTCCTAACAAAGTTACTTGAAGATGTATTTCAGCAAACACAGTAAAAATTTTAGAATTAAAAAAAAAAAAGTGATCCAAAAAGCTATGGACATAACCAAAGGGAGGAAAAAGTTTGGGAACACTGCAAATCCCAGGAAAAACTCCATTGCCAACCTAGGAATTTAGACCCAGTTGGTCTAAGTTAGATTAAGAAGTCAACACATTCCTAGAAGGAAGTCTGGGAAAATAGCTTTAAGAGCTCAATTAAAATTTAGTCATAAGCTTTAAACAACTACAAAAACTAAAATTAACAATTCCAGGGGTAAAAAGTAGAATAAAAAGATTATGGTCAAAATATGAAGCAAACTGAAACTTAACATGATTTTTGAACCAAGTAAAGTCATATCAGACAAGAATTTTTCAGCCTTCATGATTAGGACATTCTTCCACAATCAGAGTGTTATCCACATAGGCGTCTACATTTCCAGAAGGATAACATCACACTTTAGTTCTAGAGTGAATATACAAAATTATATTTATTGGATTTCTGGTTTTAGACCTATGGATAAAAACTTCATTATAGTTTGGAGAATATAGTGCACAAAATTTATCAATCTTGTATATATTAACCAAATAGTGTATTCGTGCGAATTACAAAATAGTACCCCCTCAGCAAAGCCTTTTACTGCAATAACTATACAAATACATGATGACCATGAATGACTGGCACCCCTGGAGTTGTTTGCAAAACCATCAACTATGGCCTTAGATAAATTAACACTTGCAGAGAAAAGTGAAAAGAAAGATTGCTAGAGTTAAATATATTTCCTAAGAGGGAGTCAAGATATAGATGTAAGGTTACTGGAACTGTAAGTTGTATTATTTAAAATTAGAGTTAAAGTATGTAAAATAGAAAATTATGGTTATTAAAATTATTAACCAAATAGCTTACACATATTTATAGAGCTACATTTTTATACAATTTGTAAATTAGAGGATAGGTGGGTCTTAGTATATTTAAGCTAAGTTTCCTTCATAGTGTGGGAATCCATTAATAAATCAATTACTGTGTTATAAGATTTGGTGTTATAAAAATAGCTATAAAATAAAAATTATCAAAAACTACATATAGAAAGAATGAGGGATAGCATTGGACAGAAAATGGATACTATTCAATATCATTCAGCATGCATTTGTATTACTTTTATAATCATTTTAAATGGTGATACATGTTTATTAACAAATGTACAGTGAATATACAATGTTATAAAAGCTACACCAAACATTCATTTGGCTTATGTCTTGGCTGGAGCTTCTATTTTGGCGCTTGCCTATTTCTAACTTTTCCAAATAGTCTTGTATAACTGGTCATGTTTTTTTAAATAACCATTAAGTTGCCATTATCAAAAGTTGAGATGCTGAAACTCCTATTTTAAGAAATAAACTCTCCCACTCCTTCCTTTGGCCTATGTTATCTCCCTGCATTTGTGGCCAGTGGAACTTTATCAACTATGTGAACTAAACCAATGCCCTGTGACCATCTTACTAGTACATTCTCCAGCCCATGTACGTACTAAGTGATGGCAGGGGAAGGCCAAAGGAGATCACTGTTAAAGTATCTATCTATCTATCTATCTATCTATATACACACACACACAGTGTATTACTTCTTAGTGGGTAAGACTACATATTGTAAGCTTATTCCTTTTATGTGGAAACAGTACTCCAAAGAAAATGTGTTGTTTTGTTAGTTTTTGAAACAAATGGAGAAATCACCTGACTTTCAACATCACATGCACACACTTGACATCTACAGTTGGTATTTTCCAAAGGACTCACAATGGGATTTTTCACATTTAAAGCACCAGGTAGTTGAATAACTAGAAAAAAATTCATCTATGAAAGAATGAAAAACCAGCTAAGTGTTTCTCATGTTTGGGCCACGTGGTTTCACTCTGGCCAACGAAACTCAACAGCAACCATCTTTTTAACAATGAAAGATAAAGAAAAATCTGAGAATGTTTGTTAGGATGGAGCTTTTCATTTAGCCCCATCCTCTTATTTTGCAAACTGAAAAGCCAGGTCTTGGGAACACAAATGACTTGCCCAGTGTCAAACCATTGTAAAGCAGTAGCTCTAGGTCTCAAAATCAAGTATAGTGCTGAGAGATGAAGTTATTTTCTTTTCCATATTCCCAAGTTTGTGTTGTGGGTGTAGGACTCTTATCAAGAGGAAAATACCAAGAAGAGAGAATGCTTGACTCCTCGAACCATCCTAAATTTCGAGAGGATTCAACCCTGCTGGGTGACAGCAGAAAGTAAATAAAGCAGTCAGTTTCATGTTGTGTGTATGCATGTGTATGTACCCCCTCTTAGCAAATTTCAAGTGTTCAGTGTAGTATTATGTATAGTCACCATGGTATACAATAAGTCCCTAGATTTTATTTACTATGCTTAACTCAAACTTATCTCTTGACCAACATCTCCATCTCCCCCTCCCCCCCAAACCCCTAATAACCACTATTCTACTCACTACTTCTAGGAGTTTGACTATTTGATTCCATATGTAAGTGATATCATGTAGTATTTTTCTGTGTTTGGCTTATTTCATTTAGCATAAGGTACTCCACGTCCATCCATCTTGTTACAAATGACAGGATTTGGATATGTTAACTAGGTTGTTGTAGTGATTATTTCACCATGTATACATGTATCAAATCATCAAGTCGTACACCTTGGGTATATACACTTAAAATCCATTGTCGTTTTGTACAGCTGCTCTTGAAATCGAAAGTGAAAGTGAGGGAGGGGAAAAAATAACGTGAGGTGGGGGGCAGCATAGGCTTCTTTTGCTGGTTTCCCAAGACAATCTACACAAGATTCAAAGTCCTTCCATTCCCCAACCCTTCCTTTGTTGTAGTGGTGTGAACAGAATACCAAGTGAGGTGATATGGAGTCTAACACTTGCATTGTTTACACTGCCTGCAGCCACCACAGCTGGGCAGGTCTGCAGAATCCAAGAAATGTTTGTTTGCCCTGACTCAGAGTACCTCCTTTATCTTCAACTCTGATCTCATAACTTCTCCAAAAAGGAGCTAGTGTTTTTCTGTAATAATGTTTGTTTCAGAAGCATGTGGTTTGTCCCATCATAAAATCACCAACAGTAGTAAAGGGCATCATAGCTGAGGACACTGGAAGTATTGCGCACCCAGTCCAGCTAGGGGAAGCCCCTGCTCCACTTGATTGGATCCAGCTGTTTTCAAAGTTTACATCTATGAACTATTCGTCTTACTTAAGTCGAAGTATTTTTCTGGGAAAGACAACTTCCTGAATCCATTGATTCAGTACATTTTATTTCCTTCCTTCAACTCTGATTCCTGAGAGTGAATTTAAAGCCCTTCTCTCTATCCCCCACCCCATACAAAACATCACTGTACTGGGCTAGCTGTATTTGGGCTTCTGCCAGATTGCTTTCCAGAATGGCTTCTCCAGGCATTACCACCACATTACTACTACACTTGGCATCACACACTCTAAAGTTTGCTTATTTAATAGATAGAAAGTAGCACTTCATTGTTTTCAGTTGCATATCCTGCTAATGACTGAGTCTTCAATTTGATCACTTTATAAACCCAGATCTACATTTCAATCCTACCATACATTCTTCCATCTGATCAACACTAACCAGCACTCATAAACCACACTTTCTGCCTCCATGTTGTATTCTATACCAGGTAATTAGTTGTAGAATGATAGAGTAACCAAACAGATTATTTTCTTCCTTATGCAAGTCCTTCTCCAGATACAGAGAAACCTATATTCCTATGTTGGTGTGGTCTCATAGACCTGTGAGCTCCACCTAAAATCCACCTTAAAAACAGACCCTCATCAGCATTGTTTTGACACTTTTGGAACATTTATCAGGGACTGTAAAGATTTTGACTTCATTAGAAACAGGCAGCCTTAATAGCCTTGTTTCATGAGACATTTTATGTCTTATTATGCCAGAGATGTTCCTTTAGGTCCTAAAAGCCAAGATTCATTTCCTTTTAGAACATTTCTTAGATTTCTGAAAAGATCATTTTAGTAGAGTCAGTACATAATCCTTCGTTCTCTTTGTGCATTCTCTCAATTATCACTCACCTTACTTACCTCTTGATACTTCAAAAGTCCCCTGATTATCATGTGTCTTTCTCATCAGACCCTCTATAAATGCTTTTGTAAAACCAAGGTCTCATAGGTCAGTTTGAACTAGTCCATGTGAAAATTTATGATGTACCTCCAGTAACTTGCTAAAGGATAGTTTTTTTCTGAAATTCAAGGAACAGAAGCTTTAAATTCTGATGGTTCCATGTGCTTTCCCAAAGGCATGTTTGTGTGTCTATCACAGCTAGATACCCTAAGTTCTACTCCATTAAAAAACAAAACAAAACAAAAACAAGAACAAGAATAAGATATTGAGGCCCAGAGAAGTTACACAACTTACCCAAGCTCTCAGAACACATAGCATTAAACTAGAACCATAGCATCCCAACTACTATCCTGCCTGATATTCTTTATTAATGGGCAGAAGGAAAGATTCTTATAAAAAGTTGCTACTTAAAGCCCGCTCATATCCAAGCCAGTTGTCCCCTGGGCAGCCTGAACTTTTACATGAGCTGCTGCCAAACCCGTTCGTGTTGAATCCTTTCCAAGTCCTGCAGTTCCAGGGTCTTAAACTTATTGTCAGGCTGACCTAGAAAACCTTCAACAACATAAGGAGGCTGCTGCAATGCCACACCAACTTTCAAATTGGATGAAATCTTAAAGCAGAAATATTTATGAAACTTCCCAAACAAATCTGAAATCTGGTATGTGAGCTCTGGTTTGCTCTATTTATGATCTGGTCACCCTGAAATATGGGCTTGTTTGGAAAAGACAAATGTTTTAATTTTTGAAGGAAGATTGCCATAGATAGGCAAAGATTTAACGCCAAAACTCCCAAGAGCAATGCTGAGCTCAAAGCCAAAGGAAAGCCTTCTCCAAGCTGTACATATAGTGTCAGATTTTGTTCTTATGGAAAATTTTGCCTATGTAGCATCCAAAAGTAGTATTTAAAGCACTGTCTCCAGGGACGCCTGGGTGGCTCAGTCGTTAAGCATCTGCCTTCGGCTCAGGTCATGATCCCAAGGTCCTGGGATCTAGCCCCACGTTGGACTCCCTGCTCAGCAGGAAGCCTGCTTCTCCCTCTCCCACTCCCCTTGCTTGTGTTCCCTCTCTCGCTCTCTTTGTCAAATAAAATCTTAAAAAAAAAAAATAAAGCACTGTCTCCAAAGAGAATCCTGTTGTTTCAAAAGCTTTAGTAAAAATGGACTTGAAAAATGAGAAAATTACCTTAAGCAATACCACCCCTCAGAGTGCTACAAGACACAAATTGGGTGAAGATTAATCCGTATCTCAGGATAAACCCCTGGCTATTGGCCCCTTAGAGAAACCTATGAATCCTGCCACTCTCAAAAGCCCTGCTTGAACAAGACAGACCTGAACTGCAGTGCTCTAACTACAACCAGCAGGGCAGAAACCATCCTACTGGATGCAAGGGAGGGTGAGCAAGTCACAACTTACACCAGGAGGATGATTGCATCATCTATTTCTCATGAGCTAGAAAATAAGCACAATGCTTCCACATAAAGGAAAAATTACAGTGTATTTCTAAGTCCAATGCTATGACTAAAATCTAAATTTCAACAAGATTTCTGTTGATGTCGGGGGGGGGGGCGTGAAATAGCATTATTAATCTTCTGTAACCCTTCAAGAAGACTGAGAGCCAGATGACTAGGAGAATTTGGATTCTACAAAGAAACTCCTGGAGCCACTTTTGAGTGTTGCTCTGGATCCATCACTGGTGAACTTTTAAAATATATATAATGAAGTTTCAGAGCTTCATAGATCTGTATCTGTCACAGCAACACAAGGAGAAAAACCTGAACCAAGTAGAGAGACTGGACAAAACCTTGACCTTTGTGTTCTTTCACCATAGGGGTGGTGGCCATCAGGATAACACCTAGTGATGCTGGAAAACAGATTATGATTGCTCCAAGGGGTTACAGAAACCTAAGACAGCAGATAGTCGCCCCATAGTAGCAATGGAGAAGAGATTAAAAGTACTCTCGGAGAAGATATTTCTTGCTGCTTTTTCAGGCCGTCCAGTGAGGAGGGATAATGTTTATCTTAGGAGCCTGGCACCTTGCTTTTAGTCTTCCTCAGACTGCAGTTCATTTCAGGGGGGAAAAAAAAAAAGTTATTTTTGAAGTTCTATTAGTAAGACATATGGTGATTCTGAAAAAGTAAAAAATTACCCAAAGGAAATTAACCATTGGAACAAATCAAACACTAATAACGGACTTGAAAAGAAACGGACACTTCTCACACACCAACTTGGAGTTGCCACAGTTCATGCATCATTAAAATGCTCAGGAATCACAGACCTACATGAAAGCTATAGATGAGGTGGAAGAGCTTAGTTCTACAGCTTGGTCCAACTGCCATGCCAAAATCCTGAAAGATCCAGAGATAAGTTTTAAAGTATTTTAATTAAAAGGCATGGAAAGGGGTGCCTGGGTGACTCACTCATTAAGCATCTGCCTTCAGCTCAGGTCATGATCCTGGAGTCCCAGGATGGAGTCCCACATCGGGCTCCCTGCTCAGCGGGAAGCCTGCTTCTCCCTCTCCCACTCCCTCTGCTTGTGTTCCCTCTCTTGCTGTCAAATAAATAAAATACTAAAAAAAATAATAAAAGGCATGGAAATAAACATTCAGAGAGGGTGCATCATGGACAGATGATGAAAGGTATTTTTGGAAATCATGAGTAAAAATGCACATTTTACAATGTGAAAGCTTACCAGCTGAAAGATTGAGGAATATATGAATGATGGGTATTTGTTCTCAACTGCTGCCTGGAATGAAGACCCATTTTCTATGGCCTATTTGTTTTTCAAACTAAACATCATGCAATGATGCTGGCTGATCTGGTGGCCATTCACTTTTATCCCACTTCTATTGTCTGGTATTCCCCAGGTCCCTCCTGTTTGAGATTTAAGTGACATGTAACATTTTATTTAAGTATACAAAATAATGGTTTGAAATGATTATTAAGATATCATTACCATAATATGTTAACATCCATAACCTCAATTACATGTTTGTGATGAGAACTTTTAGTATCTACTCACAACAACTTTAAAATACACAACACAATATTGTTAGTTACCATGCTATGTATTACATCCTAAGGACTTTGTTACTGGAAATTCTTACTTTTTGACCACCTTCACCTATTTTGCCCAACCCACCAGCCTCTGCCTCTGGCAACCACCAATCTGTTCTGTTTATCTAGGAGGCTGTGTTTTTTGGTTTTTTGTTTTGTTTTGTTTCAAGATTCTATATGTGAAATAATACAGTATTTGTCTTTGACATTTTTCTCTTAGCACAAAACCCTCAAGGTCCATCCATGTTATCACAAACGGCAAGATTTCTTTTTCTATAGCTGAATATTATTCCTTTGTATATATACTACATTTTCTTTTACATTCATCCATCAATGGACAGGCTGTTGCCATATCTTGGCTATTGTAAATAATGCTTCAAAGAACTTAAGGGTGCAGATATCTCTTTGAGATAATGATTTCAGTTTGTTCAAATACATACCTAGAAGTAGGATTGCTGGATTATAGGGTAGTGCTATTTGTCATGTTTGAGAAACTTCCACCTTGTTTTCCATAGCAGCTGCACCAATTCACATTCCCACCACCAGTGCACAAGTATTCATTTTTCTCCCCATCCTTAGCAAGTTCTCTTGTCAATAACCATCCTAAAAAGTGTAAGGTGCTATCTTTGGTTTTTATTTTCATTTCCCTGATTAGTGATGTTGAGTACTTTTTCACATATCTGTTGGCCATTTGGATGTCTTCTTGGAAAACACGTCCATTTGGGCCCTTGGCCCATTTTATAATCCGTTGTTTTCTATGGAGTTGTAGAATTTCTTTATATAGTTTGTATACTAACCCCTTATCAGATGTATTAATTGCAAGTATTTTCTTCCATCTGCAGGTTGCCTTTGCTGTGCAAAAGCTTTGTAATTTGATGTAGTACCACTTGTTATATTTTCCTTTTGCTTATCCTGTCAAGCCAGAAAAGTCATTAACCAAAACCAATGTCAAAGTGCTTGGTTCCCTACATTTTCTTCTAGGAATTTTCTGGTTTTAGGCCTTATGTTCAAATTGTTAATCCACTTTCAGTTGCTTTTTATGCATAGTATGATTTAGGGGTTCAATTTTTTGTGGGTTTTTTTAACCTTCCCCCCCCCCCTTTTTTCCCCATCTGGCTGTCCAGTTTTCCCAACACTATTTACTGGAGAGACCATTGTTTCCCGATGGAGTATTCTTAGCTCTTGTCTGTTTGGTCATTAATTGACCATATATGCATAGGTTTATTTCTGGGCTTTTGATACTGTTCCATTGATCTAAGTGTCTTTATGCCAATACCATACTGTTTTGATTGCTTTAGTTTTGTAATATAGTTTGCAATCATGAAGTATGATGCAGCCAGCTTTGTCTTTCTAAAGAGTGCCTTGGCTATTTGGGTTTTTTGTGGTTCCATATAAATTTTATAATTTTATTTCTGTGAAAAATGCCATTTGAGTTTTAATAGGGATTGCACTGAATTTGTCGATCACTTTGGGTCATATGGACATTTTAACAATATTAATTCTTCCAATTCATAAGCATGGAGTATCTTTGTATTTATTTCTGTCTTCAATTTCCCTTATCAGGGCTTTAGTTTTCAGTGTTAAAGTCTCTTGGGTCTGATGTATACAATTTGTCAGATGGAAATACAGGACTAAATACTGAACTAAAAATGGTGTGGACTGGTTTTAGAGAAGGCATTCTATGATGCCCATTTTAAAAATGAAAAAGGAGAATGGACAGTCCAGCAGATTATGTAGATATTGAAAGGAAAATATAAAATATTTCATGTGAAAATATTTCATTGGTTAGTTGGCCTTAAATCACAAAAATAGCTAATAAAGGCCAGCTTGACAATATACTATGACAGCCAATTGTGGGTTTTGAATTTGTAGGTATGAAAGTGTTGAAACCATCATAATTTAACTAATGATATAGTAGCTATAACTGTTAGTAACCCTAAATGGTAGGAGCAACATTGTAAAATGGTTAGATGTATGATTCTGCATGATTTTAACCCATTTGAGTGGCTAAAATTCTATCTAATACATCAGTGAAAGCTGTAAAGTTTAACATGTACATAAAATTGGGGCACCTGGGTGGCTCAGTCGGTTAAGCATCCAACTCTTGATTTCAGCTCAGGTCATGATCTCAGGGTTTTGAGATCAAGCCCTGCATTGGGATCTGCACCAAGTGTGGAGCCTGCTTAGAATTCTCTGTACCTCTCCTTTTGCTTCTCCTTCTGCCCCTCCCCCATCCCTAAATAAAGTACAAAAAATTAAGCAGTGTTTGACTTTTTAAAATTAAGATAAAATTACATACTGATTGCTACAGTCTTTTTTCTCCAGCCAAGATATACCTTAATTCTCATTCCTTCAGAAATAACCTTTAGAAGAGCCAGATAATTTTGAGTTAAATTGAGTGTATTTAATATTTATCTCAAGATAAGGGATTCGGGCGCCTGGGTGGCTCAGTTGGTTAAGCAACTGCCTTCAGCTCAGGTCATGATCCTCGAGTCCCGGGACTGAGTCCCACATCGGGCTCCCTGCTCAGCGAGGAGCCTGCTTCTCCCTCTGACCCTCCCCCGTCTCATGTACTCTCTCTCATTCTCGCTCTCAAATAAATAAATAAATCTTTAAAAAAAAAAAAAAAAAGATAAGGGATTCATCTTCCTTGTCCTTTTTTTTTTTTATATCACAACATTTATGGTCTTCCCATAATTTTAATGTATAGATTATATAGCAAGAACCTAGTAGTTATTCTATGCTACATTTTGAAACCCTGCTCCTGTAGAGCTTACAGTTGAAGAAAATAATGATGTCAACTGGCCAAAATAAGACAATCCAGCACTGAAATCTAATCATGTAGCAATTTATCATGTATATTAACTATAGTTACATAATTTAGGTGATTATGTGAACCAATTTCCCCCCAAAATTGTTCTTGGTCCCATCTTCCTGATTGTAATAAAAGATGCTTAAGGCTAAGAATCTGGGCTTGATTCTCTTTATCATTGTTTTGTTAATTCCATTTTTTCAATCACCCTTACCTAGGAAGTGATGGTTTGCTAATGCCTGATGCATTCTGAAATAATTTCCATCTTGCCAGATTACCAATGCCCTTATAGAACTTCAGTTTAAAATAACCAGATACAAATAAGGCAGACCATAACTAACTGACAACCTATATTTTAATGATGTTAACTTCCAGAAGCCTAGTTCTATTCATTGCCTGCTCCTGTAAGTTCGAGGGCAGGGATGGGAGTTGGGAGGGGTCTTGTTATTCCAATCTTAATGCTGCATGCATTCCTTGACATACAGTAGGTACCAACGTAACCTATTTCTTGCATATACAATTAAACCTTTCACACAACCAAGAGAATATAACTAAAGGATTCCTCAAGTCGAGTCTTCTCACAGGTTTATGATTCTAATCTTGATCAACATCTCTTGGTATTATTAGACCCTATAATTTGACTCTTAAAATTCAGGTTCATATAAAAATAAATTATTAGCTTTAAATTTTTCAAGGCACCTTTGCCAATCAATTATTACAATCCTTCTAGACACCAGCTGTATTTAAACTTTGGCTTCTAACAGGTATATGCAAAGACAGACATCATTCATCAAGGAAATGCACATCAAAATCAGAATGAGACATCACCTTACACACACTAGGATATTATCAAAAAACAAGTGTTGACAAAAGGATGGGAAGAAATTGGAATATTTATACATTGTTGGTATGAATAAGAAAAAAAATGGTGTGGCTGCTATAGAAAACAGTGAGGTTTCCCCAGAAAGTTAAAAATACAACTACCATATGATCTGGCAATCTGGAGATACATCCAAAATAATTGAAATCAGGATCTCAAAGATGTTAGCACTCCTGTGTTCATTGCAGCAGTCACTACGTGGACACAACCTATACACCCTCTAAGGGATGAATGGGTAAAGAAGAGGTGATATATGCATACAATGGAGTATTATTCAGCCTTTAAAAGAGGGAAATTCTGCCATATGTCCCAAGGATGAACCTGGAAGACACTATGCTAAGTCAAAATAGTGCAAGAAGGATAAATACACTTCATGACTTCACTTGTAGGTTCTATCTAGAATAGCTTAACTTATAGAAACAATAGAAGGGTGATTGCCAGGGGTTGTAGGCTTGGAGAAATGAGGAGTTGCTACTCAATGGGTATGAAGTTTGCTATACATGATCAACAAGTTCTAGAGATCTGATGTACAACACTGTGCCTCTAGTTAATGTTGTATTGTGCATTTAAAAATTGCCAAGAGGGTAGATCTCATGTTAAGCCGTCTTACAATTTTTTAAGAGCTTTGTGTGGCCTGTAACTACAATGAATAAGCTTTGATCACTGGGCACGACATAGTCTTCCGGAGTTTGAAATGTATCAACAAACAGGTAACTTAGTATTTCCTTGGAAAAGACACCAACGGAGCAAAATTCATTAGATAGGATTAAAATGTGCTTCCTTCCACCAAGCAGGTGTAACCTGATGAATCACTCTTCCTCTCTGTAGAGATACTTGCCAAACTTGTAGACTACACACTCTAATGAAGGACATTGGCTTTTAGATACTGTGGAAGAGACACTGACAAGTCTATTTTCCATACTGTTATAGGTTAGATTGTGCTGCCTAAAAAGGTATGACAAAAATCCTAGTTTCCAGTACTCAGAACGTGACCTAACATAGCAATAGTGTCTTTACAGAAACACTGAGTTAAAATGATGTGATTGAGTTGGAACATAATCCAATATAACCAGTGTCCTTTATAAGAAGCAGAAATTTGGGCACAGACCAGATACACAGAGGAAAAGAGTTACAACGGCACCAGGACAAGAACAACTCAGGATAGGAGTGAAGCATTTGCAAACCAAAGGATAGTAAGGACTGCTGACGTACACTGGAAGCTGGACAAAACAAGGAACAGTTCACCACTGGAGACTTCAGAGACAACATGGTCCTGCTGACAACTTGATTTCAAACTTATAGCTTTCAGATTCATAAAAAAGTAAACTTCTGTTGTGTTAAGCCACCCAGTGTTTAGTACTTTAAGATGGCCCTAGGAATCTGATACATCTGCAATTAACACTTCACAGCCTGTTTTAATTTAGTATACTTTCATTATAGTATCATTTTATGGCTTATTGATTATATACATACAAATTTGTTCCTTTCTAAGGACAGAAAGGCATAGTCATCTGATCTTTATTACACCCCCCCCAGAACAGATTTTTCTGACAGCCATGTCCCTCATTCTCATTCTTTCAATTATTCCTTCCTATGTTTTTGAAGGATCTTTGCATGAGCACAGATGACTCTTCTTCTTTAGGCCTCTATTATTGTTTGGTACAAAATAAAAATGAGCTATATATTTAACCACATGAGATAGGTCAGTCAAAATAGTTTTTCTAAAACCCTTTTACTCTCTATATAACCAGGACATTTCCTTAGCCCTCTACTAGTGATATTTACTTCTTTTTAAAGTCCAAGAACTTCGGATACCTAATAAGAAAGTTCAGAACCAAGGATTTTCCCAAGGCCAACATTAGAGGGTTCGATTTAGAGACTACTTCAAAGGAGATAGAAATTAAGAGATCAGAGTAACTATTCTAGGATAAGTCATCATCTATAGAGGGAACATCTGTTTGTTTTCTCATGCGAGGCACTAAGAGGCAATTCCCCCCATTTTCTACTAGGAAACATTACTATATCAAGTTTGCATCATTTTTAAACAGAAAATCATTTAAAAATATGGCAGGAAACATCTTTTGTTCATTTATAGGAACACATACATTTTTCTTTTGGTCTGAAGTGTTTAAAGCATTATCATCTACACTTCAGTAACAGTAGTTCCAATTTTCCAAAGAGAAGGAAGAATTATCAATGGCTAATTCTCAGACTCTCAGCCCAACACTAAGAATATAAAAGGATCTTTTGGAACATCTGAACCAATTTCACGTCCTGTATACTTTCAGTATTGCACCAAACACCTAACACTGTTCATACCTACTTGCTTATGACACATTTATATTGAGAGGGATGTATGTTTTATTCTTTTTTTTAAGATTTTTTTTTTATTTAATAGACAGAGACACACACAGCGAGAGAAGGAACACAAGCAGGGGGAGTGGGAGAGGGAGAAGCAGACTCCCCGCCGAGCAGGGAGCCCGATGCGGGACTCGATCCCAGGACCCCAGGATCACGACCCGAGCCGAAGGCAGCCGCTCAACCGACTGAGCCACCCAGGCGCCCCTGTTTTATTCTTTTCAATAGCTCCAGTACCTGACACTCAGGGATCATTTATTATTGGTTGACCGAACAAGTTTTCTAACAAACCCATCTGTAAATCATAAAGAAAGAGTCCTAAGCAGGTTTCTGGTGAATAAACACCTTTACTCATGGCTCATGGATGGTATTTTCTTTAGCATCATAAGAGGGATGCTTTTTTTTTTTTTAATTTCAGGTATACAATTGAGTGATTCAACACTTCATACAACACCCAGTGCTCATCTCAACAAGTGTGCTCCTTAATCCCCATCACCTATTTAACCCATTCCCCACCCTTCTCCCCTCTGGTAATTATCAGTTTATTCTCTATAGTTAGGAGTCCCTTTCTCAGTATGCTTCCCACTCCCACCAAGTCTTGTTCTTTCTTGGACTTTTTCTTCTTACTTTTGGCCTATGCCTTTTTACTACTGACACATCAAATCAAACTGAATCCTGGAAGACCATTCCTGTCACTTTTCTTCTAGGCAAACATTTCCTGTCTACAAAATTGGTCACTGAAAACTCTCCTATTCAGCCTTTCCCTAAAATCTGGGGTGGAAGCCTAAGTTACACCAACAAATAGGTATCAAAGGACACCATAAGCACTACCAAACCTTTAAGATGAGGTCATTGCATTCAAGGTGCTTATAATCCAGTTAATTTTTGAAAACCTAAGAGACAGAAAGAGATTCTGATTTAACACTAACACCATCTTTCTTTGGAACACAATTTCTGTCTCAAAAGCTGCCTCCTCCTTTCTTCCCTACAGTCCTTTAAACCACCCAAGAACCTCCTATAAGAAGCATTCCCAATGTGCAGATTCATCTGTCACACACATCCCAGACTATAGCACCTAAGAGACTCCTCCTGAGCAAATTTAGTTGAGTGCAGAAGGCCAAAGCTTTGTACAAAGGAATCTGAATTAGAATCCTCATTCCGCTTGCACTAAGTCTGTCACTTTGACAAGTCATTTCTCAGTCTCAGCTTCCTAATCTGTGAAAATCAAAGAATAATGTTTACTATATAAAGTTATGAGACAAGTAAATATTTTCATGTAACCAGAAAAAAGGTTTTTTTAACTATTCATTTTCCCTTACTCTGTGATGTTTACTCATGTCACTAGAGAATCTGCATTTTAGTAATGTATGTGTTACATGTTTTGGTTCTGTTCTCCACTAGGTGTTACAATCTTTAAGAAAGGAAACAAAGTCTTAATCTCTGAAGTGCATATGGCCAACTCCATCCACACACACCCTTCTCCCTCATAAAAAAGTTCAAAAGGATGGAAGATTTCTTCTGGTATTGCTAGTGATAAACCTCTAACTTCAGAGAACAAAGTTCATATGCATCACTGTAGATAAAGCTGGAAAAAAAATTAGCCCTCACTGTGTCTTTACTTCTAGTAAACAACTTTTTCTCTGCCGAAGAACTATTTTCATCCCATTTTCATTTTATTGCTAAGCAACACCCTGTACCCCCAGTTTTATTTCTGGTTCTGCATTTATTGTCACAGACACCTACAAAGTTACAGCCCACATGCTGGAGTATTTTTAGGTTTCATTTGTGAGCAGTCATATGTGCTATCAAGTACCTCAAGTCACAATAGTGATGCTTTGTACTTGTATAGAAATTATGTTAACTAGCAAACATATTATGAACTTTCTCACCAATACGGACTCCTGAACTACTCCAGGAGTCTTCCTCTGCTGATCTCACTATGAAAGGAATTGGCTCACCTAGGACCACACATTGTAGGAGGCAAGGACTCAAAGACCTATTCCATCACTTCTAGCCCTCATACAACTTTGACCTATTTGACATGTGATGGGCCTCAGTTTACTTATTCATAAAATGCAGAAATTTGGCTTATTTATGCATCTACAATTTACATGGTGTCTATTATCTCATGTCCCATAGAAATTTTGCCTCATGACTCAGCTTTATTCTACCAACTAATTTTGAAAGTGGAAATAGAATTCTGTCTTTTGTTTTATCAAACCTGATAAATATAAAGTCAGGGAGCTGAGAGTATTTAGAAGAATCATTGCAAAAGAAGGAGTTAAGAAGATAAAAAGCTTCTGCACAGCAAAGGAAACAGTCAACAAAGAAGCAACCCACAGAATGGGAGAAGATATTTGCAAATGACACTACAGACAAAGCACTGATTTCCAAGATCTATAAAGAACTTCTCAACTCAACCCCCAAAAAACAAATAATCAAGTCAAAAAATGGGCAGAAGACATGAACAGACACTTCTTCAAAGAAGACATACAAATGGCTAACAGACACATGAAAAAATATTCATCATAATGAGCCATCAGGGAAATTCAAATCAAAACCACATTGAGATACCACCTTACACCAGTTAGAATAGCAAAAATTGACAAGGCAAGAAACAAATGTTGGAGAGCTTGTGGAGAAAGGGGAACCCTCTTACACTGTTGGTGGGAATGCAAGTTGGTACAGCCACCTTGGAAAACAGTGTGGAGGTGCCTCAGAAAATTAAAAATAGAGCTACCCAATGACCCAGCAATTGCACTACTGGGTATTTACCCCAAACACACAGATGTAGTGAAAAGAAGGGCCATATGCACCCCAATGTTCATAGCAGCAATGTCCGCAATAGCCAAACTGTGGAAAGAGCCAAGATGCCCTTCAACAGATAAATGGATAAAGAAGATGTGGTCCATATATACAGTGGAATATTACTCAGCCATCAGAAAGGATGAATACCCAACTTTTACATCAACATGGATGGACTGGAGGAGATTATGCTAAGTGAAATAAGTCAAGCAGAGAAAGCCAATTATCATATGGTTTCACTTATTTGTGGAACATAAGGAATAGCATGGAGGACATTAGGAGAAGGAAGGGAAAAATGAAGGAGGGGCAGGAATTGGAGGGAAAGACGAACCATGAGAGACTATGGACTCCAAGAAACAAACTGAGGGTTCTAGAGGGGAGGGGGATGGGGGGATAGGTTAGCACGGTGATGTGTATTAAGAAGGGCATGTACTGCATGGAGCACTGGGTGTTATATGAAAATAAATCGTGGATCACTACATCAAAAACTAATGATGTATTGTATGGTGACTAACATAACATAAAATTAAATTAAATTAAAAAAATAAAGACACACACAAAAATAAAATACCAATAAAACATACCCATTTGTAGTGAAATGGATACCTCATGTAAAATGGACATTTCTCGTTAAAAAAAAAAAAAAAGGAGTAGAAAATTAAAAGGTACTCTTGACTAAAAGTTTTTAATTTTACCGTTCATCCACATCTTCCTTGGTATCCTAGGATCCATAAGTACTCAAGTTTTTAAAAGATGCTGCCTAACAAGAATCAATAGTTACAATACCAGAGGCTCAGAACATTATAGGATTTTTAAAAAACATTTTATTTATTTGACAGAAATAGAGTATAAGTAGGTAGAGTGGCAGGCAGAGTGAAAGAGAGAAGCAGGCTCTCTGCTGAGCAGGGAGCCTGACCGGGGGGGGGGGGGGGGGGCGGACCCTGGGATCATGACCTGGGCTGAAGGCAGCCGCTTAAGCAACTGCACCACCCAGGTACCCCAAAGATTTTTAAAGTCAAAGAGATCTTACAGACCAAGTCATGAGTAATAACCAAAGGAGTATTTAACAGGACAGCAGTTGGTGTTTCAGGATATGCCATAGAGTGAGGAATATGGCTTAGAGGCCACACGAGAAGACTACTTCTGGAGTAGCCAGAAAAACAATGAAGTAAAGTTCTGATGAGAGCCAGTCAAAGGAATTAGAAATAATAGCATGAAGCTGAGATATCCATGCAACTAAAGCTTTCCTAGTTTGTATGTAGTTTTTTTTTTTTAAACTTGTTTTGTTTAAAAAAAAAAAAAAAAAAGCTTCAAGCAGTTTACCATGAGTCTTACAATATATCAAGTTTAAACTTTTAAAAGGAAAATAAAGGCAAAGGAAATATAAAGAAGGCATTGTTTTAACTAAGTCTCTAGCACTGCATAGCAACACGTATTAATACATTCTAAACTGAACTTCATTATGACAGGAAGCACAGTACTTAGCACATAAATACTCTTAAATAGTCACTCTTCACATTATGGATGTTACTTATTAGCCCAATGTTAGTTTTTTTCCTTAATTGACTCCCAAAACAGGAGGTCAAACCCGTCCTGATGTTAAACTCTCTTCCTTTTTCTACCAATTCCCTCCCTTCCTGTCTCCTTTTTGTCCCTAAATTCTCTAACTTTATGACATAAGTGAAAATGTAATGAGCCTTCAGAGCCTTGGAGTCAGAATCTACACTGTTGGCAGTATAACCAGTTCTTAGCAAAGCTGTGAAATTAGGCACATTTCTCATCCTTTTTCCTGGCTTCCCTTTTCTTTCTTCTTTTCCCCAGTGTTATATAGCCCCATCCATGTTTCTCTTAAACTTCATTCTATACCACCAGTATAATATATTTCCCATACCCTGAAGTGTAAGTACATCTGACTAGTGAGGTACTAAAGCCCCTAAGGATGATATTTTTCAAATAGAACAAAGCTTTAAAATAAAGGCATTAAGCTCTTAAAGTGGAAATCCAGTTGTCCATGAGTGAAGGGTACAGGAAGTTTGTTTTTCAGAGAAAGATAAGAAATTGTAAATCGTGGGCACCTGGGTGGCTCAGTTGGTTAAGCGACTGCCTTCAGCTCAGGTCATGATCCTGGAGTCCCACATCGGGCTCCCTGCTCAGCAGGGAGTCTGCTTCTCCCTCTGACCCTCCCCCCTCTTGTGCTCTCTTTCATTCTCTTTCTCAAATAAATAAAATCTTAAAGAAATTGTAAATTGTTTCTTGTGTAATTATCAATAAAGGCAGAGTGCCAATTGAAAGTGTATCCCAAATGTAACAGGGACTCTCTGACTGATGGCCTATTGTTAAGAAAAGTATCTCTCATTTTCAGAAAATGGAGTCTCCATCTGTGGTAGAAGGGTTAACTACCTGCTTAATATACAGCAGCAGTCTTTAAAATGCTTTGGTCCATCTTGGCCATTCATGCTCCTCCCCCAAAATTCTCTAACTAATCCTGCTCCCTGGCTGGGATGAACTAGTACAAATGGTCCTAATATATTCCGACTCCCAATCTAAAGCCAGTGTGTGTGCACCCACACACACATACACACACAGGCACTCTCGCACTGCATTCCAGAAGCCCACAGTAAGTAAAGACATTTTTTCCACTGCCTTTCTGAAGCCAGTGAACATGTCCCAACCCCTACACTTACCAACTGCCTAGCTAAAGCCAGCAGGCACACATAATGCACACAAGCCATACCCCTTGATCACTTGGCCCTGGTAGGGGGTGGAGGGTGGGAGCCTGGCATTCCTAAGATCCATGGAAAGGCAACTATCAGTTCTTGGCAGGCCACCACTCCAACTTATTGCACAGATAGTCTTAAACACAACCCCAGTCTTCCCGTGAAAAAGGCCTATTTACTTGGCCTGAAGCATCAGCCTGAGGACAGGCTTCAGGTTTCTCACATATCTAAAGGTTAAGCAAACACTCCCAGGGAACAAAGCAGGGAGAGGTCATCCTTGCATACCTCCATGGCCTCAATACAGCTTGACAATAACTCCCAGAAACGAAGTCTTAAACATTCATCTGGAGCCCTGATTGTTCAAACTGTTGTCTAGGAGTAACTTTAGATCTCCTGGTCTGAATGCTAGCAGGGATTACAGTTGTGGCCATACAGGAAAGTATGTATTTGGGTACTTTAAAGAATGCTGCCTGAGGATTTGGCCTCCTATTAGCCTGAAACTAGTGCTCAATGAGATTCCTCCCTTTGGAAGCAAAACACTGATAGGTCTTGGCACACCCTCAACAATGGGGACATATTAAGAATAAATCAATCTTTGCATTTAGACAGTCACAATGGTTTTAAGGACAACCAAGACTGAGGACTAGGTTGAATAAGTTGTATCACCTACAGAAGGTTGCTCATTCAAGGCAGAGACATAACTGCTTCACCTAATACACAGATTCAAGCAAAAATGAAGCAACAGAAATATGTTCCAAATGAGAGAATAAGATAAAAACTCAGAAAAAGACCTTAATGGTACAGAGGTAAGTAACCTACCTGATAAAAGAATTAAACTAATGTTCACAAAGAACAACAAAGAAATCAGGAGAAGAATGGATGAACACATTGAGAGCTTGAAAAGGGGCAGAAAATTTAGGTACCAAACAGAAGTCACAGAGTTGAGTAACTAAACTGAAAACAAAAAAAAAAAAAAAAGAAAGAAAGAAAAACAAAAAACATTGGAGGGGCTTAAGAGCAGATTGGATCAAACAAAAGAACGGATCAGTGACCTGGAAGACAAGCAATGAAACTCAGAGCAGCAAAAAGAAATAATTTTTAAAAATAAGGTAACTTAAGGGTCCTGTGACAACATCAAGCAGACTAATACTCATGTTATAGGGGCTCCAAAGGAGGAGAGAAAGAGAAAGAGAAAGGGACAGAAAATTTGTTTGAAGAAAGACTGGCTAAAAAATTCCCTAATGTAGAGAAGGAAACAGATATCCAGGTCCAAAAAGCCTGAAGAGTTCCAAAAAAGATGAACCACAAGAGACCCACACCAAAATACATTATAATTCAAATGTCAAATTTAAAATGTCCAAAGTTAAAGATAAGGAGAATCTTAAAAGCACCAAGAGCAAGACAATTTGTTATATACAAGGGAAATTCCATAAAACTATTGGATTTCTCAGCAGAATTTTGCCGTTCAAAAGAGTGGCATGATATACTCAAAGTGCTGAAAGGAAAAACTTCCAACCAAGAATACTTTACCCATCAAAGTTGTTATTCAGAATTGAAGGGTTTTCCAAACAAGCAAAAGCTATTGGAGTTCATCACCATTAAACAGGTCTTACCAGAAAAATTAGAGAGATACCTAAGGGGGAAATGAAGTGGTACTAATTAATGACAAATGCCCAAAAGAATCTCTCACAAAGTTATATACTAAAAATAGTTGAATAATCACTTAAGCTACTATGAAAATTAAAAGACAAAAGTAGTAAAACTAAAACTGCATTAGTTTAAAAAAATACATAAGATAAAGAAATGTAAAATGTAGAAAAAACAAAATGTATTATAATAGCATTGTATGGTAACAAATGACAGTTAAACTTGTGATAAGCATAGCATTATATAGACTTATTCAATCACTATGTTGTACACCTGAAACTAATTACATTGTGTGACACGTATACTTCAAAAACAAAACAAAACAAAACATAAGGGGAATAGAAGTGTGGAATTTTCTAATGTACTCAAATTTAAGTTGCTATCAACTTAAAATAAGCTGTTATATACACAGGATGATAAATGTGAACTTCACAGTAACCTTAAAGCAAAAACTTATGTTTAGATTTCTCATTTGTGTATTTACTGTAACACTAAAGAAAATCAAACCACTGATTAAGAGGAAAAAAAATAAAAGGTACAGAGGAAATAAAAACCAGCCAGAAAAAAATTAATGAATGGTAAGGACATACCTGTCAATAATAACTTTAAGTATAAATGGACTACATTCTCCAAAACACAGATGAATGGATTAAAAAACAAAAACAAAAAACAAAAACAAAAACACCTCTATAAGCTGCCTACAGAGCCTCACTTCAGAAGCACACACAGACTGCAAAGTGAAGGGATGGAATATTATATTGCATGCAGTTCAAAATCAAGGGCAATCTAGGGTGGCTACACTCCTATCAGACAAAGCAGACTTAAAAACAAAGACTAACAAAAGACAAAGGGGATACTATATAATGATAAAAGTTATCAAGTAAAATTTATAAATATATATGGGCCCCTGGGTGGCTCAGTCGTTAAGCATCTGCCTTCGGGTCAGGTCATGATCCCAGGTCCTGGGATCGAGCCCCGCATCGGGCTCCCTGCTCCACGGGAAGCCTGCTTCTCCCTCTCCCACTCGCCATGCCTGTGTTCCCTCTCTCACGGTCTGTCACATAAATAACATCTTTAAAAAAAAAATTATAAATATATAGGCATCCAACATAAGAGTACTAAGATATATAAAGCAAATATTAATCGACCTAAAGGGAGAAATTAACAGTCCAATAGTGGGGGAACTTAACACACCCTATATCAACACTTTACTCAAATAAAAGGTATGAGAATCTATGGGATGCAACGAAGGCTATTCTATGAGGGAAGTTCCTAGCAATACAGGCCTAACTCAAAAAATAAGAGGTATCTCAAACAACCTAAATTTACACCTAAAGCAACTATAAAAATAAAGTCCAAAATTAGTAGAAGGAAATAAAAATCAGAGAAGTCAATGTAATAGAGAATAAAAAGACGGTAGAAAATATCCACGAGGGGCGCCTGGGTGGCTCAGTTGGTTAAGCGACTGCCTTCAGCTCAGGTCATAATCCTGGAGTCCCAGGATCGAGTCCCACATTGGGCTCCCTGCTCAGCAGGGGGTCTGCTTCTCTCTCTGACCCTCCTCCCTCTCATGCTCTCTCTCTCAATAAATAAATATCTTAAAAAAAAAAAAAGAAAAAGAAAATATCCATGAGTATAATAGGTTTTTGACATGGTAAAATTGACAAATTTACCTAGACTTTCCAAGAAAAAACAAGGGCTCAAATAAAATCAAGTAAAATGAGAAATTACAACTGATACCACAAAAAAGCAAAGGATCATAAGAGACTTCCATGAATAGTTAGGGTAACAAACTAGACAACCTAGAATAAATGGATTAATTCTTACAAACTAACCATATTCTAACACTGAATCATGAAAAAATACCAAGTCTGAATAATCTGTTTACTATTAAGGAGATTGAATCTAATCAAAAACCTCCCAAAACAAAAATCCAGGAGCAGAGAGATCATTGGTAACTTCTATCAAACATTCAAGGATTTAATACCTAATCAAACTCTTCTAAATAATTCAAGAGAAGGGAATACTTCCAAACTCATTTTATGAGGCCAGTATTACCCTGATACCAAAACCATACAAAAACACCACAAAGACAATTATAGGCCAACATCTCTAACATAGATGTAAAGCTTCTCAAAATATTGGAAACCAAATTCAACAATACATTAAAAGTATCATAAACCAAAATCAAGTGAGGTTTATTCCAGGGATGCAATTATAGTTCAATATCCACAAAAATAGGACATACCTCATTAACAAAAAAAAATTTTATCATCAACAGATGCAGAAAAAGTATCCAACAAAATTTAACATCCACTTACATTAAAAAAAAAAAAAAAAAAACCCTCCAAAGTGAGTATATCAAGGGAGCATACCTCAACCTCATAGAGGTCAAATTTGACAAACCCACAGTGAACACTTTACTCAATGCTGAAAAGTTGAAAGCTTTTCCCCTAAAGTTAACAAGACAAGGATGCCTACTGTAACCACTTTTATTCAACATATTATTGGAACTCCAAGCCACATCAGTTAAGAAAAAAAAGGAATAAAACCACCCAGATTGGAAAGTAGTAAAATTCACTTTTTGCAAATAACATACTATATATATGTCAATTATCATATGGTTTTACTTATATGTGGAACATAAGCAATAGCATGGAGGACACTAGGAAAAGGGAAAAAATGAAGGTGGGGAATCGGAGGAGGAGATGAACCATGAGAAACTATGGACTCAGAAACTGAGGGTTTTAGTGGGGAGGGGGGTGGGGGATGGGTAAGCCCAGTGATGGGTTTTAAGGAGAGCACATATTGCATGGAGCACTGGGTGTTATACGAAAACAATTAATCGTGGATCACTACATCAAAAACTAATGATGTATTGTATGGTGACTAACATAAAATTAAAAAACACATGCAAAAACAAAAACAAAACAAAAAAACAACCACCAAAAACAGTAAAATTCGACCCTTATCTTACACTACACACCACACACCCCCACGCCCCACACACCCCCACAGTGAAAAAGAACCACCATATGACCCAGAAATTCCAATACACCAATCCAAATAAAGTAAAAACATCTATTTGAAAAGACATATGCACCCCTATGTTCATTGCAGTATTATTTAAAATAGGCAAGATACAGAAATATCCCAAGTGTCTGTTGATGAATAGGTCAAGATGTGGTATATATACAATGGAGTACTAATCAGCCATTAAATAAAAAAAAAAAAAAAGAAATCTTGCCATCTGCGACAATATGGATGGACCTTGATAGAATTATGGTGAGTGAAATAAGTCAAAGACAAGTACTGCATGATTTCACTTGTATGTGGAATTTAAGAAAGTAGACAAAAACAAAACAAAATCCAGACTTTATATAGAGAACAGTGTAGTAACCACTTCAGTGTACATAAATGTTGAATCACTATGTTGTATACCTGAATTCAATTAAACCTCAATTAAAAACATTTTAAAGAGTGGCAGAGAAGAAAAGGAGTATCTGTCCCTGCTCTAAAGGTAATAATATTGCCACTGAAGAGAAGGAGGTGAAAGGGACCTAGAAGAGAAATTTTCAGTATCAGAACCATACGAGATATTCAACTCACAAGACAATATGTGTCAATATTTCTATGGCCTCAATTTCATGAATATAAAGTAATGGCAAACAGTTGGAAGGTAAAAGTAGACATGCTCTCCTGGGAAAAGCATATATAGCCATACTTGAGCCTATTTTTCCAGGTAGTGTATAGCCCAAAACTCTCTACCTTTCGTCAATCTAAAGGTTATCACTGAGTTCCTAAGATTGTGTCTGCACATTCTGGCAACATTTATTCCAGGCTGTTTTTCCAGCAGTGTTTTGACAGCAGTCTGTCACCTTGCCACACAGGTTTTGTCTGGTGTCTTCCTCTTCCAAAGGTGTTCTATGTTTTTGCATGTGTACTTTACCCCCACTGTCATGGATAATAATGAGACCCCTCAGCCCAGTTCTTTTGTCAGGTGTAGAAATAAAAATCTTACCTTTATTTCTTAGTAATAACATCTTCTAGAGTTACTTCCCACTGTTAAGGGTAAGAACTTCGGTCTCTGAGTATATTAAGGACCATTGTACATTATTATAATACACAGCTGTGGCTCAATTTGTTTAGACCTATATGTCTGAAAATTTTACCCCCACAAAGTAGTATTTAGTTGTTATGCCATTTAACCATAGGTATTCATAATTTACTTTTTTCCTCCACATTTTAGTTTCTCTCGTTATCTTTTTGGTGCCCATAGGCCACAAAAAATAATCTTTATTGCAGGGGGGAAAAAAAAAAACAAACACAACTCCTTGCTAACTTAAACCAAATCTGCTAGAGCAAACAACTGAATTAAGAGAAATTCAATAATCAGTAACATTGAAACTAGACAACCTCCAGGATATAGATCAATACCTGTTTATTTCAGTAGCTATTTCTAGTCAATGTCAAAAATCATCCAGGATTGGTTTCATTTCCAGTTATGATAGAGAATAAGAAAGAACCTCACTCCTGGGGTAACAAGATGAACGCGGATTCAATTAAAATTTTTCTGTAGGGCTCCAATGAGCAGTTGAATCAAGGAAGAAAAAAAAAAAAAAAAAGACTGATTAAGTGAACTCCAGAGTGAAAATGTATCTTTGTAAGTGAGCTGAGAGCTGTGGCAGCTTCCATACGTTCAGGAAGGCATTTGATCTGGGTAGGGACAATCAGAAAGCAGGCTGCTGTAGCCTGGCAGACACCGTAGAGAGCAATAAAACATTAGATGGCAGTATGGATCTGAATCTGAGACCCCAGAATGTATTAAGGGATCACTTGACCTGGTAACTCTCCACCCCAGAAGCAGCAGTGGATGAAGAGCTATGGAGCAAATAGAACCCGTAATCTTACAGTCTCATAGGGCTTTCATCCTAGGATCCTGCCAAATTCAAATAAAAGGTAGGGCAACAAGAGCTGGTATTACAGCCCAATCCCTTCCCAGATGAATCACTGGGAAGCAGTAGTGGTGCAGGAGATTGGGGTTGGACTGAACAGAGATGAATTCAATCTAGTTCAAGCTGCTACCCTTCCAGTTCAACTGGATCATAGGAAGAATCTAAATGATTAACCCCTTATTCAAACAATTTCATGGAATAAAGGCCAATCTAGAAACAAAGCCAAATAACTAATTCAATCTCCTCATATTATACATAATATCTAGGATATAAGAAGTTGAGACATGGAAAGAAGTAGGCAAATGTGACCCATAATCCAAGAAAATGTAGCCAGTAAAAAAACAGATGACCTACGTCATTGAAATTAGCAGCAAATGACTCTAAAATCAACTACTATACAAATGTTAAAGAATTTATAGGAAAAGATAGATATAATACGTGAAAAGAAGTTATTTCAGAAGGGAAAGGTAAACTAGAAATTCTAGAGCTGAAAAAAAAAACAGTATCTGAAATAAATCATCGAATGGTTTAGCAGATTGAACACTGCATGTAAAAAAATGTTTAATGGCCAGAAATTACTCCCAATCCAGTAGGCATACACCCCTTTGTGATAGAACTTTGCCACTCTTCTCATACAGAGGTAGAGAAAATTTCTACACCCCTTAAATATAAGCTGGCTTAGCAACTTGCTTTGACTAAGAAAATGCAGCAGCAGTTCTATTAGTCTTTCTTTTAAGGTAGGCCTTAACCTGAGACTAGACCTAGAGACTTCAAGCCTGTTCACATACTTCAAGAGTGCCAAACCATGAAGAAGCCTGGGATGATGTGCCATGTGGACAGAGAGGTACAACCATCTCAGCTCTCTCAGCTGAGGTTAGCTTCTAGCCAACCCACCTGCTGAATTTAGCTGCATGTGTGAACTTAGCTGCATCTTAAAGAATGCACCATCAGCTCATACACTTGTGACATATAACTTGCTACTGTTTTAAACAACTAACTTTTGGGGTGATAATTTATACACTGAAGGAGAAAGAATCAGTCAATTTGACTACAGGTCAATGCAAGTTACCAAAAATGAAGCAAAGTGATAAAAATTGGTAGAGAATAAACCCAAGTGATAAATTGGTAGAGAACCCCAAGCTGTGTAAGTACAAAAAACCACACCTGGGAACATTACAGTCAAATTGGAAAAAAAAAATCTCACAAATAACCATAGGGGGGAAAAAGACACATTGCATAGAGGGATGCTATAATGAGAACAAAAGTTAACTTTTCATCAGATAAAATGCAGGCCAGAAAGCAATGGAAAGATATCAAATGGGAAAACATTCCAGGAAATAAAAATATGTGTAAATATGTACATATACATACAAATATGTGTGTATGTGGTATATGTAAACCTACAGAGTATCTTTTAAATGTCAAGTTCATATAATTTTACAGTAAAATTCACTCATGCATCCTTTTTATGTATAGAGTTTGATAACTAAGAAGCATATAGACTTGTGTAACCAAGTCCCTCATTCTCCTCCATACTCACTACTCCTCCCCAAGTCCAGCACCGATCTCATTTCTATCCTTATCTGGCCTTTCCAGAAAGTCCTATAAATGCAATCTTATAGTACATAATCTTTCGTGTTCATGTTCCTTTTTAGCATAATTCATGCAATACTCATGCTTGTTTTTGCATGTATCACTAATTCAACCCTCTATTGTTGTAGAGTATTTCATTGAATGGATGAACCACAATTCTTTATTTATTCACCAGCTGAAAAGAATTTGAGTTGCTTCTAATTTTTGGCAATTGTGTATCAGGCTGCTATAAACACTTTTCTACCAAGTTCTTCTGGTGGGACATTTTTGTTCCTCTTGAATACCCAGGAGTAAAATTCTTTCCATACATAGTAAATTGATGTTTCATGTTTTAAGAAACTGACAGTTTTCCTAAGTGGCTTTACCATGCTGGATTTCCACCAAAGTCCAAGAGCTCTGAGAATTCCAGTTGCTCCATATCCTCTTGGCCCTAGGTATTTCACTTTTATCCATTATAATAGAAATGTAGTGATATCTCAATGTGGTTTTAATTTGCAAGTCCCTGATGACTAGCTAAAATAAACACAAAAGAAACTCAAAAATCGTCTACTAACAGCAAAAAACAAAAAGAAAGGATCTCTTGCTTGTTCTAGACTGAATCTCCAATTTCCTAATATGTATCAAAGGATGTTCTTCAGTGCCTTTCAACAAAGAAAATATTTCATTTTGATGAACCCCAATCTATACTTTATGGTCTATCCTTTTTTTTTTTTTTCCCCTAAGAAGTCTTTGCCTAACGCAGGACCATAAAGATTTTCTTCTGTTTAAGAGATTGTAGGTTTAGGCTTTACATTTAGGTTTGTGATAGATTTAATATTAATTTTTGTACAGGTTTCTTTTTTTTTTTTTTTTTTTTTTTTTTTACACATAGCTGTCTAAGTGTTCTGGCACAGTTCATGGAAAAGACTATGCTTTCCTCATGGAGTTACCTTGTCATCTTTGTCAGATTTTTTAAAAATACTATTTGTGTTCATCTGTTTCTGAATTTTCTGTTTTGCTTCAATGATCTATAAGTCTATCTTTCTCAATATCACACTATCTTGATATCTGCCAAAATAAATCCAACATTTTGTGATTATAACACATGTAGAGTGGAATATTTGACAATAGTACTAGGATGGGAAGGGGGATAAGTAGAATTATACTTTTACAAAGTTCTCACATTGTGATTTTAGGGTAGACTATGTTAATAAGTTACAATGTATTCTTTAGAGTCACCATTTAGAGACATAGCCTTGGAAAAAAAAAATACAATACTAAAAAAACCCCAAAAACTCAGAATTGCCCAAGAGACAGAAGAACGATCTCTAACTTGTTCTAGACCTGAATATCCAATTTCCTACTGTGTATCAAAGGCTGTTCAACACATAGAGATTATTCTTTCACCAAGTATTTACTGAGTATCTACTATATTCTAGACATTGTGATAAGCGCCATGGATAAACAAGTGAATAGTCATAGGTCTTGCACTCATGGAGCTCAAACATGAAAATTCTATTTGTGGGTGTTTTCAAATTCTGAGACATACAATTAGAAATCGAACAGTGCTGTGAGATCTAATGTAGAACTACGGTAGTGAGTGTCTACTGGCAATCCCAGGGTTCTCATCACCAACACTGCTCGTTTTCTTCTGGGCCTATGAGAAAATGATAATTCCCTGGTTCCTTAGAATTACTATGTCAGTGCCTTGACCAATGAAATGTAGGTAGAAATGATGCATCATTTCCAGGCAGATGCATTTAAGAACAGGATCACAATCCTCCACATGCTCTCCCCCTACCTCAGTAACAAGAGATCTCAGGTTCAAATTAGCATACTATTCAATGGTGAAGCCTCTTTCAAACTGAATCCTTGAGTGACCATTAAGAGCCCCCTTGCCAACTCACATTGGACATTAAAAAAAAAAAATCTTTAACAAGGTTCTCATATTAGGGTTGTTAAAAAGAACATAGTCCAATCTGACTGATACAGGGGGTATAGAAAGACTTAAGCCAAGACCCAGAAGATAAATAGGACATAGGAGCCAAGTCGGGGGGTCGGGGGGAGGGAAGTGTTCCAGGAAAATAGCAAATCCAAAATCTTTCAAGTAGTAAAGATATTGATTCATTTGAGGAATGGAAAAAACACCGGGAGGGTATGACATAGTGAGCAATGTAAGAAGGGAAGTACTGAGGGATGAAGGTGGAGAAGTCTTTAGTGGCCAGATTATTCAAGGTCCTAAGAGTCTGTCCCTTCTAAATACAGTAGAGGGTACATGAGATTTTGATTTAGTGCAGACGTGTTTATACTTTAATTGTATTCCTCTGGACATTGTGGGGAGAATGGATTTGGATTGGTGGACGGAGTCAAGGCAACAAGACCCACTCAGACCATTTTTGTAGTCAGCAAGACAGGCCCTGACCTGCAGGAGGTAATCACAGTGGAAATAATAGGGTGGATTTTGGAGTTGGAATTGGCAAATATGATAATGGTTACAAGGCAAAGAAGAATAGTGATGGACATCAGGGTATCAATAATGGCTGCCAAATGACTAGCTCCTGCAGCAGGAGGGAAAGATAAGTTTGTGGGAAAGATGATCAACCAGGTGAAAGAGCTAGTGGAAAGAGTGATCTCTCTGGAACATGTTAGATTTGGGAGACCTATGGGATATCCAAGAAGACATTGTAACAGTATTGGAAATATGAATCTAAAGCTAAGCAGGATTATAAGGTATAAAAATAAATTTAGAAATTGGTATTTTAAGCCAAGAAAATCAACACCCTTAACAGAAAGTGAGAAGAGGGAAACAACAAAATGCTGATCAATACCAACATTTAGAGATTTTTAGTGCAAAGGGGGCTGGCATAAAAAAGATAAGTTAGGAAGAAAACCAGGAGAAGGAAGTATCAAAATTCAAAAGACCAATGTTTAAGAAAAAGAGGAGAAATTTCAAGGTCATCTAAGGACTCAAAATTCATGCTAAGAAATTTCTTATAAAAAAATAAATTTCTGGTATTATCAAGAGTAGTTAGGTAGTGTTAGTAGTAAAATCCAGACCAGACTGACTTAAATGACTAAGAATTAAATAAAGATGGCAATACGGATGGCAATATTGACAACTCTATTAGAGAGGCTGTTATAAAGCATAGAGCCACAGGCCAGTTTGTTGGGTGGGAGTTGATATGGCTTTAAGAAATGGTTTTTGTTAGGCTTTAACAGGAGATGCATGAGCATATTCAAAGGCTCATTAGAAGTATTCTAAACAAAACCATTTTCCTCCTTCCCCTTTTCAGCCCAAGCCTTTTTCCCACCTTATCAACAACTAATCAAATTCTGTTTCCATCCCTAAAATGGATCTTGAATCCTGTCCTCTCCATTTCCATTTTCTTTGCATTAAAGTTTTCATGTCTTTTAACAGAGCTTTTAATAGAGCATCTACCCAGAGTTAACAAAAAGCAAGGTTAAGGTTACAGTACTCCAGACTGACTAGTTAGCCCATGACTTCTGAACTTCAATTGCCAGAAGTTAAGGTACAACTATAAAGTTAGAAGCATGAGTCCACACAAGACAATAGTCACTTCTGACACCAACTACAACTTTGGGAGTTTCCTATAATCTTCCTCAGTTTTATAATTTGTTAGAAAACTCCCAGAATTCACTGAAACCGGTTGTACTCATTGTTACATTTATTACAGGAAAAGAAAAACAAGAACCAGCCAAAGTAAGAGAAGTATGGGGCAGAGTCTAGGAGGATTCCAAGCCTGGAGCTTTAATTGTCCTCAAGGCAACATCAATGTGTGGTAATACACACCAAGTATAACCCAGGAAGCTCACTTCAACTTCAGTGTTGGGAGTTTATATTAGGGCTCCATTACTTCAGTATGATGGTCTACATGGTTGAACTCAGTCTCCAGCCCTTAAGATTGGCCTGGGATTCCAACTCCAGCCTAAGATCTCTGTTCTACACAGTCTATCCTACTAGGTGTTCCCTCCATGGATCACATTTTTTCATGTTTCCATGCTTTTATACATGCTGGGCTCTGCCTATTCTGCCTCTTTCACTTACCAACTCATACTCCTTGTCTAAAACTTATTCATCCTTTGAAACTCTTCTCACCTCCTCTGGAAAAGCTTTTCAGATTCCATTAGTTTTAACTTGCTTCTCTACATCTTCACATGCTACTCTGTTTATACTCCTTTCAACATCAGTAATGTGTTTCTTACACAAGATCTTTAGTACAAAACAGTATCTATATGACCAAGTTCTAACAAGATTTGGCATATGTTAGGACTTTAATGTTTAAGTGTATGAATGGGTAACTGAGTAAATACATGGTCTAAGTCCAGGCCTTTATGAATGGCATTCAAAACTCTTCAAACTTGGCCCCCACATTATACTTTTAGTGTCAACTTCTACTATCTTACAAATATACCCTGTGCTATACCCAAATGCATGTCTACCCAATATACTGCATCACCATGATTCTATAAATTTATTCCAGTCTCACTGTGCATATTCTTTCAGGACCCCCATTCCCACTGTTTTCTTCTAAGTTCTTTGTTTTTGGGACACCCAGGTGGCTCAGTCAGTTAGGCATCTGCCTTAGGCTCAGGTCATGATCCCAGAGTCCTGGAGAATCAAGTCCCATATTGGGCTCCTTATTTGGCAGGGAGCCTGCTTCTACCTCTGCCTGCCACTCTCCTTGTGTGCTTGTGTGTGTGCTTGCTCCCTCAGAAATAAATCTTTAAAAAAATAAAAATTTTTCTAAAGCTCAGCCCAAATATCCCTTTATGTGTCCAAAGTTCTGCCACTCCTCCAATCTTTACCCCATAAAGCTTGCATAGATTGATTCCAAAATAAAGGAATGAAACCCCTAAATACAAAAGTCAGGCAATGCTAAGTGAGTTTGTCATAAAGTAATTTCATGGGTTTTTCACTTGTCTAGAACCTCCTGAAGATAACCCTTATGTCACAGTTCAGAGAACAGAATAGCTCATCATTTCTTCAGCTACACATGGCAGTAAAGAGAGGTCTGATTACAATAGATCAATAGTTTTCACTTAGTCAAGAGTCATTGGAGAAAAGAAAATTAGAGCCTGGTTCAGAGTTAGCCCCAGGATAAACTACTGGCTCCAACATTTAGTGAGTATTTGACATGTGCAAATATCTCTGGGCCCCAAATTCTCCATCTGGAAGAAAACGTCTACCTCATAGAGTCAGTGCGAAGATAGAGTCCATGGATAGTTCCTCTGTTTCCTTATCTTCCTCTTCTACCACTACAAGGCAAACCCAAATTTCTTAACTTCAGAACATAAATGTTTACCCACAAAGTCAACCTCCCAGCCCTTCATGAAAGGAATTAGCATGTATATTCTCCCTTGGCTTTGTGATATTTTTAACATTTGCTCAAGTCACAAATTTGCAGATCTTTCCTTTTCTGCCAAAATGAGAAACGCTCCCAATGACATGACTATTGCCCTTACATTTTAACTTTGTTAACTAGACAAGATAGCGTTTCCATTGTCAACACTGTTTTCCTCCAATAGAAACAAGAGCCATGATAAGTTTCTTTCCATCAATACCACAATCATTTCTTTCACTCTTCCCACAACTTAGAGGTCTGTTGGCACTGTCTGGACGACCAACCAGTCTAACCTCACCCCATGAATTAGACAGGTGAAGGAGGAGATGACTTACAGCCTCCAAGGTGAAATGCCATTGGTCATTCATAGACTTACTCAAAGAGGCATCTGGAGTCAACAGAAGCCATTTTGATCTCCTAAGTAAAAAAGACTCTAAAGGAAAGCAGTGACCACAGCACAGGTCACTTGATTAGTAACTAATAGTGTTCCTTCATTATCTTTCTGCTTACTTCAAAACCTTTTTACATGAACTAGCCACATGCTATTCTCACAGCCACCGTGAGGCAGGGCAAATAGTCCTATTTTACATATAAGGAAAATGAAGCACAAGGAAGAAATGTGGCTTATCTTAATATCACAAATGGTTATCAAATCCAACAGCATAGCTGAGGTCCCTGACTTCCAGAGTTTAAGTTCTTAACATTTTTTTAATATTTTTGTACCACCTTACTTCTTCATCCACCATATCTTCAGATTCAGTTCTAAAACAAAAACAAAAAACAAAAACAAAAACAAAGAAACACAGCTATATGGGTTTTAGCATCCAACCCCCTCACATTTGTAGGTCAAGGAATTAAGATTTGAATTTCCTTTAGGACTATCAAATTAATCAGGCTCCAGCTAGTGTCTACTCTTCTCAGATATTGGACGTATTTTACCCAACCTCTGCTATTAGCAGCGATTGTTTCCATCCCAAAACTATTCCTGTGTTTCTATTATTCCATTATTTTGATATTTTATATATTAAAGTAGTAACTTTTTAAAGAAATAGTATTTTATATATTATAGTAAGTACAGTATATATTGTACAGAAATAGTACAATAGTAAAGAAATAGAAATAGAATAGTACCAAGATACTCAGACACAGCCAATAAATCGATTAGCACGTGACCTCTAAGAAGTTTAAGATTTTTAACTTTATGTTATTTTTCATCATATTGTTTTGAAACTTTGTTGCAGGAAAACAAGGGAAGAACTTTTTATGTACAGCTGAGATGGGGGGAAAGTGGGTATAACAGCACTCTTAAGCTGGGTTCCAGGAGGACAAAAGGTCCCAGGGTAATCTTAGCAGCTCAGGTCTTAATTTCTCCAAAGAGAAATTACAAATGGCCAACATCTATAATTTGAAAATTAGTTTGTTAAGAACTTATTTTTTCATTTGTTATCAGAGAAATGCAAATCAAAACCACAATAATATAGCACCTTATACCTTCTGCAATGATTATTATTTTTAAAATACAAGTTTTGGTGAGAATACAGAGAAATTGGAACCCTTGTATACTGTTAAGAATGTAAAAAGACATAGTCCCCCACAGTCCCCACTGTCAAAACAGTCAAAGCTCCTAAAAAAGAATCAAAATTGAGCTACTATATAACCCAGTAATCCCATTACTGAGCATATACCAAGAAGAATTGCAGGATTTTGAAGAGATAACTGCACCTGTACATTCATTGTAGATTATTCACAATAGCCAATACATGCAAACAACCCAAATGTCTATCAACAGGTAGATTAAGAAAATGTGGTACATGCAATAGATCAGTCTTAATAAAAAGTTAAAAAGAAAAAAAAAAAAGGAGGAAATGCTGCCATATGTGACCACATGGGTGAACCTGGAAGACATTATGCTAAGTGAAACAAGCTAGTCACAAAGCACAAATATTACGTGCTTTAGGAGCTATCTAAATTTGTCAAACTCCAATAGTAGAATGATGGTTTTCAAGAGCTAAAGGAAAAAGCAAATGAGTCATCACTGTCCAATAGGTATAAAATTTCAGTTATACAGGTTAAATTATAAATATCCACTGTACAACAGCATGCCCAGAGTCAACATTATGTTGTGCACTTAACTGGTTAAGAGGGTAGATTTCACATTATGTATTCTTCTCACAGTAAGAAAATGTTTCATAGAGTAAGGGAAAACAGCCCTCTTAATCTGGTTTCCAAGAGGAAATTCAAGTTGGGTCCCCTGAGGGACCTTAGCAGCTCAAATTTCAAAGCACTGCATAGATTGGGGATGAGGAACACTCTCCCTTCTCATGTGCAAGATACAGTGAAGCCCCAGGGTAAACAGAACCATGTTGGAACTCCTAGGTTGGGCAGCTTTGAACACATCAGTAGAGGTCCCTAGGATCAAAAACATCAGCAGTGTCCTGTGAGGACTAGAAGGCACCTCACCACAAGCCCTCTGCATAGCTAGGGGTGGTAGGAGAAATTAGTAAGGGGAAGATGAATGCAGAGCTTGAACCAAAAAAGAATTGAGAGCTGTGTTTATGAGCATATGTTGTGCCCCTAAGGACTACCAGAAATATTGGTTTTTAAGAACTAAGGAGCTAAAATATAGTGTAGGTAGATGAACCACTAGCTTAGGCAAAGGTGACATTTCCTGTCCAAAGACTGGCAGAACATGGGGGGGAAAAAAAAAAATCACAACAGAGTATTTTAAGAAAATTAAAGTTAGATTCTTAGCAAAGTATATCCTAGGAATATTTACATATTAGACAAAGCAAGATTAATAAACAGCTTTAGGGCTTATCCTGTGTCCTTCAAGTGGACTGAAATAATTTTGGAAAACAAAGGACTTTTTTTAATCAATGACTTTAAAAATATTGTCTTTCAGTGTTCAACACTGCTAGTGAAGAAAATGATCACTGTGATTAAGGAATTTTAATAGAGCTTCTACCTTTTGTTCCTTCGAGTATTTTTCCAAAAAAATATTGTGAAATAAAGCATCCCCCTTCTCAGCTCCTTCTACTGGTATAAAAATTTAGATAGACTCAACTGTTTTTAAAAGCTATACTCTTGGGGTAACTGGGTGGCTTAGTCAGTTAAGCAGCCAACTCTTGATTTAAGGTCAGGTCATGATCTCAGGGTCCGAGGATCTAGCTCCATGGTAGGCTCTGCACTCAGTGGGGAGTCTGCTTCAGGATTCTCTCTCCCACTGCCCCCTCCCCCCACGCGCTCATGCTCTGAAATAGATGAATCTTTAAAATAAGTCAATAAATAAAAGCTATACTCTTAATGGGAATACATACATCTATCAATGATTATTCACACATATCTATATGTAAAGAAAACATTCACTGTACCAGGTCTATTTGTAATAAGCAGAAAGACAAGGTAATGACACAATTCTAGTTTTATTTTTTAAGATGTTATTTATTTATTTGACAGAGACACAGTGAGAGAGGGAACACAAGCAGGGGGAGTGGGAGAGGGAGAAGCAGGCTTCCCACTGAGCAGGGAGCCCGATGCGGGGCTCCATCCTAGGACCCCAGGATCACAACCCAAGCTGAAGGCAGATGCCTAATGACTGAGCCACCCAGGTGCCCCTAATTCTAGTTCTTAACATTTGGCATGCTAGTCATAAAACCTCACATTGGTTAAGTTATAAATGGAATTATATTCCCACCCCCAAAAAAATGAATCACAAATTATGTTGAAGTTCTAACCCCTGGTACCTTCAAATGTGTTCTTATTTGGACATAGGGTCATTGTAGATATAATTAAGATGAGATTGTACTAGAGCAGTATGGGTCTATTTTCTAGTATGGCTAGTATCCTCATAACATGGCCATGTGAAGACAGACACACAGGGCAAATGGCATGTGACAATAAAGGCAGAGATTGGAGTTACACACCTACAAAACAAGGAATGCCAAAGATTGCCAACAAACCACCAGAAGCCAGGAAATGTCAAGGTTTCAGAGAAACATGGAACTGGACATCTTACTTCTGGACTTGTGGACTCTACAACTATAGGACAGTAACTTTCTGTTATGTTAGGTTACAGTTTGTGGCACTTTGGTAGGCAAACCTAAGAAGCTAATACAGGTAATAATCAGGCCACTGGTTACAATCTTTATGTTCACTGCACCCCTTACACCATCCTGTTCTATCCCCACACCTGAAGTTCTTGAGAAGCCACCTGAGAAAGAGTGTTCCCAACTCAATCCCTCCCAGTCAACAGGAAATCCATGTCCCTTGCCCTGTAACTCCACAAGTGCTTTCCATTTGAGTACATACAAATGGTTCTTTACCCGATGGATGGGCTAGGTTATAAACTTATGCAGACTATGGGGTGCCTGGGTGACTCAGTTGAGTGACTGACTCTTGGTTGGGCTCAAGTCATGATATCAGGGTCATGAGATCAAGCCCCACGTCAGGGTCTGTGCTCAGCACAGTGTTCGTGAGATTCTGGGGTGCCTGGGTGGTGAAGTAGGTTGACTTTTGGTTTTTGGCTCAAGTTGTATTCTCACGGTCATGGGATTGAGCCCCACATTGGGCTCAGTGCAGAGTCTGCTTGAGATTCTCTCTCCCTCTCCCCCTCCTGCTTATGCACTCTCTGAAATAAACTAAAAAATAACTTTTTCAGACTATCCAGGTAAATATAGAAGAGACAGTGTGACAGTTTCAAGCTAAGGCCTTAAGGAGAATTGGCAAGTCTCCTGCAATCTTCTTGAAGCATCTGTAATTGATCATGAGAAAAATGTCTCAGTTGCTGGTCCCAAAATAAAGATAAGCATAAAGTATCTGAACCCAAATTGTCCCTATCAAGGGCAGTCAATCCAAGCTAAGCCCAAGAGAGGTATAATAGAAAGACCTACAAACTTCTAAGTGAGAAATCTTCATTTTGGTAAGCCACTGTGTTTTGGGGCTTGTTATTAGGCATTATTATAAATAGCCAATTGGGACATTAACATAATCAGTTTTTTATTCCTTGTTTGAGCTTCTGCTCCACATTCCTATATGGTTTCCTGAACTCTAGGCTGAAATCTTCAAGAATTCATGTGTATAATTTCCCCCTAAATCCTAAAAGAAACCCTGTTTTGAATAGCCTTAATGAAGTCTATTAGTGAAAGGTACCCTCTACTAAAGAATAAACATACCTGCAACATTAGGACAAGTCATTTTAACCATTCCTCAAGGAAAACCTCACCCTCAAATAGAACAGATAAAAGGTATTTACATTTCACCATTTCCTTCTTGAACATCTCCTAGTGCTCTTCCCTAGGACAACACAGTAAGCATTACACACACACACACACACACTCAGAAAATGGATTTTTTCCCTTATTTCATCTGTTGTCTTTGCTGATACACTCTAACACTTCAAGCCAGTGGGAACCACATGACAATGGCAGTTAGGAGGAAGAATTATACATCAAGCTACTCCCCACGTATTAACCCAGAAAGGAGATGGCATGGTATGGTAACTTCTGATTAATAGACCAAGTTCTAAAATGGTATCTCACATCTGGTACACAGATACACTGCAGAATACTCCTTTGAGGGGCGCCTGGGTGGCTCAGTCGTTAAGCGTCTGCCTTCAGCTCAGGTCATGATCCCAGAGTCCTGGGATCAAGCCCCGCATCGGGCTCCCTGCTCGGCGGGAAGCCTGCTTCTCCCTCTCCCACTCTCCCTGCTTGTGTTCCCTCTCTCGCTGTGTCTCTCTCTGTCAAGTAAATAAAATCTTTAAAAAAAAAAAAAAATTTCAAAAAAAAAAAAAAAAAAAAAAACTCCTTTGATAACCTAACAAAGGAAGTCAACTAAGGTGACTTGGAAAAAAGTGCCAAGTTTGGCAGGGCAAGGAGGAAGGTTCCAGGATGAAGTTCATTCTCAGCAGAAGTCAATCCAGTTCTATTTAACTTCTGTGGGACATTACAACACAAGTTCTTCACAGGAATATTTCAAGTAGAAATCACCCACAGTTCTTAAGAACTTTCTTTCCTTCCTCAGGAATGAATTGGTAAACAGTTAAGTTCTCCCACCTAAATAACTGTCAGCATAGTTAGTCTAAACTGGAGTGGGGGAAAATGTCAAGTAAGTATCACAGGATAAGAACATTCTGGAAATGTAACAGAACACAGGACTCCTACAGGAGAGTTTGCACCTGTGCTAAGAATAAGGGGGGTGGGGGCGGTTCATCACAATGGCCAGCAGTAGCCAATGAAAGTCACAGGCTGGAAGAAAAGGTAGTGCCCATCATACTGAGCAGAGCTCAAAATGTGCTTTCCTCCCTTATGCTGACTGGGAATGTTCATTCCATTTGCTCAGCTTATAGTACATGATTGCTTTCACATATACGCAGGTACATTACATCATCATTTGGTCCTCACAAAAAACCTCAGGAGGTAGGAATGAGGTACAGTATTTGTTAGCTAAGGGTGCTACAACTAATTACCACAAACTGGGAGACTTAAAAACAAATTTATTCTCACACATCTGGAGGCCATAAATATGAAATCAAAGTGTTGGCAGGGCTGTGCTCTCTCTAAAGCCTCTAGAAGATCTTTCCTTGCCTCCCCCAGCATCTAGTAGCCAGATGTTACTTGGCTTGTGGTTGCAGCATTCCAACCTCTGCCTCGCTCTTCATAGTACTGTGTTCTCCTTGTGTGTCTGTCTATACAGGGCATTTTCTTCTTGTAAGAATACCAGTCATGTTGAATTAGAGTTTCCCATAATGACCTTCTCTTAACTTGATTTCATCTACAAAGACCCCATTTCCAAACAAGGTCACTTGCATAGGTAGCTGTGGTTAGAACTTCAACTTAGGGGGTGAACACAATTCAACCCCTAACAGTTGCCCCCATTTTCCAGGGTAAAAATATGAATTTTACAGCTGTCAACTCATCTAAATTTAGACTCTCAGCAATTAGCTAAACTAGTACTTCAACCAGATCTGACTTCTTATGCTGAGCTTCTTCTACCATATAACAAAGCCCTTCTACCTGTCCTATCCAGAGCCACTTCCATAGCATTGCCACTGCAGCTTTAAGAGCCCCTTAAGGTTTAATCCAGAGAAAGTGGATTAAGAATGCAATACCCAGAAAGGGCTGATGAACAGAACCCAGTGGTCATATGCTTAGAAATGGCTTTGAAATTTTTTGTCCAGATGGCCAGGTACTTAGAGTGACTTTAGGGCAACTCACAGATCCTACACAGTCAATGCCAGAATGCCCAGGATTCCGAGTCTTTACTTTGGATCTTTAAGTGTTTTATTTGAATATAAATATCATGGGTTATTTAGCTTAATCAAGTTTATTTTGTACTTGTTACTTTAAGGGTCCTTTTATATAGGACTATCTTTGTTCATTTACTTACAGAGATATTATAGGCTATATGGATAAATGGATGGTTAAATTATGCCAGGCACTTACTAGGAATACAAAAATTTAAGTGTGGATAGGGAATATGGTGGAGTAGGAAGACCCTAAACTCACTTCATCCCACAGATACAACTAGATAACACAATGTAAATAACCCAGAAAACAACCCAAAGACTGGCAGAATGAACTCCACAACTAAAGATAAAGAGGCCACATCTTAGAAGGTACAAAGGGCAGAGACACAGTGAAGACCTAAACAGACCATGGGCCATCCACAGTAGAGAAGGAGGGAGCAGCCGGTGTGAAGATAGGAGACAAACAGACCCTCACACCAGGGAGAGGGATCCCCCTAATATTTGGCTTTGAAAATTAAAGGGGCTGAATTTCATGAGTTCTTAAGGACCATCAGGACTTCAAGCCTAGAACTTTAAAAATCATCAACACTGGCACATTTGCAGTGCATTTATCTCTTATCACCCTTTTCTCACTTTACTCTTACCTTTGATTCCAGAAAGGTTTTTAAAATAATGGATGGCAGTTAATAAACAGCATGGCAGGCAGGAAAAAATGAACAGTGGTATGCTCATTTTGATAGACTATGCTGTCTGCAGATAATTTACCAGGGCAGAGTGTTGACATACACAGCCCCACAAAAAGGGCTTATCCCTGATCTTAAACCAAAATCATTCTTGAGAGTTTCCATTATTCATAAGGCATGATCCATGAAACCTACAGGAGGCTGTCCCGTGATGATGCCCCTGAACTGGTGGCTCTCCGGTTCAGGAGTTAGAAACAAGCTAACATCTCTATTTGTGCACTTGGGAAGATCGCCAACTTTCAGAGAAAGAACTTTACTCTGGAGTCCAGCATAGTGAAACAGTTCCCTGCCTTTATTACCAAGCATTCCCCCCCCATCCCCTACCACGCTCTCCCTGATGAGTTCTGAGACCCTGCTCTTGCAGCTGCTTTGAGCTTCATCACATCGAATATATTTCGTCACTCTTCTGTCTTGCTTCTACTGTAAACCCTTTGATGGTAGGACATGGCTTTGTGCGTCCTTCGCCTACTGGAGTACCTGCCACATGCAGTTGGCTCATTAAAATTAAATGACCAACTGAATGAATGAATAAAGATCCAAAAGGAAAAAATAAATAAAATAAAAATCATCAAGCTCAGTTCTGGGAGAGCCTTGGAAGGTGATAAGAAGCCAAAGTTCTGAAAGAACACTATGAACAGCCTGTGGAGATACACAGCATAGCAGCAGCAGTTTGGAAAAACACCTGGGGACATAGGAGGAAGACTTGTTTACTAATCTCAGGGTAGCATCTTGAGGAACAGAGTCCCTGAGGGACTTCTCCAGACAAAAAGAAGTAGGTAGAGGCCATTTTCCTCCCCCACTCCCCAGTATAAACATACAGCCGCCTGCAGGAACCAGAAGAGCAGGGAAATTTACTAACTTGCGTACACCAAGGTCTGCCCCCTCGAAGGGCCTTGACATATATACATTTTCCAGCCATGCTTGCCTCAGTTCCCACACTACAGGTCCCCTCTCCCAGAAAAATTGCACAAACCTTGCCAATACCACATCTCCCAACCCGTGTGCTTTGTGAGGCCTTGGTCATGGCAGCCCTCTCCAAGGGAAGACCTGCACACACCTTGTTAAAACTGCATGCCTCTCCCCAGTTGGCCTAGTCCTGGTGGCCCCTCTCATAGGCACACAACCTTTGTGGGCACTGCACAGCCAGCCCCCTCCAATTTGCTCTTGGCTGGAGCCCATTCCAACTGGGGCCACAAGCCTGGCAGTATGCAAGCAGCCCTGACAGGGGCAAACACCACTCCAAAGTCACTCCTGGCCAGGGGGGAGGGGAAGGTAACTATACACACCAAACAGAGGCCCCAACAGTGGGTTAGAGGCAGAGAAGAGGTCTGACTGCAAGGCCCCAACCACCAACAAAAGCTTCTCAAGGGACAACATAGGGAAAGCACCCTACAGTTTGGTACTATTGCACCTCTGGCAAATGCATGGTCTGACTAAACTCAAGCCCAAAGTGACCCCAGTGTGGGCTACTAACGTGACAGGGACCAAACACTACCATAAAACAGGCAGAAAGCCACAGCACAGGACTGGACTGAAAGAAAAAAAAAAAAAAGCAGCCAAGACACAAGAGGTCAAAGGAAACACATAGGAGACACCCCACAAGGCCAGGTTCTGGTGAACAGGTGACACTGCAGTGCAGGACTTCTTCATAAGGCCATTGCTTTCAGGACCAGGAGACAGTTTCCTAACACACAGAAATAGACACAGAATCAGACATAATGAGGAGAAAGGAGTACGTCCCAAATCAAAGAACAGGACAAAACCACAGCAAAAGACCTAAGCAAAACAGAGACAAGGAATGTGCCTGAGATAGAATTTAAAGGTCTGAAACATACTCACTGGACGAGAAGTGGGGGACATCAGTGAGACCTTAAAAAGATAACGAACCAGTGAGATGAAGAACACAGTAAGTGAAATTAAAAATACTCTAGATCAAATAAATAGGCTAGAGGAAGGAGAGCAATGAAACATGGGAGAGAGAGTAATGGAAAGTAATCCAGTTGAGAAGGAGAGAGACAGAAACACCAAATGAGAATACTTTAGGGAACTCAGCAACTCCATCGATTGTAATTTGCATTATAGGGATCCCAGAACAGAAGAAGAGAGAGAAAGGGGCAGAAAACTTGAATAAATAATACCTGAAAACTTCTGGGTATCTGTTTTCTTCCCTAGATTTCAGATCTGGGAAGCACAGAGATTCCCCCAAGGGGGGGGGGGGGAAACTCAAGGAGGTGCACACCAAGACATAGTAACTACTAATGGCACAAAATAGTGATAAGGAGAGAATTTTAAAAGAAAAAAATAGTTACATACAAGGGGAACCCCATAAAACTAACAGATTTTTCAGCAGAAACTTTGCAGGCCAGAGCAAAGTGGCATATTATCTTCGAAGTGCTGACAGGGAAACATCTGCAGCCAAAATATTCCATCCAGCAAGGCTATCATTCAGAATAGAAGGAGAAAGTTTCCCCAGACAAAAGCTAAAGGAGTTCACAAACACTAAACCAGCCCTTCAAGAAAGGTTAAAAGGGATTCTTTGAGTGGAAAGGAAAGACTAAGTAAGAAAAGTAGGAAGCACAAAAGCAGTAAAATTAAGTCTATCTTAAAAAAAAAGAAAAAGGAAAAAAAAAAGTCAGTCAAGGGTTTCACAAAATAAAAGGTGTAATAGGACACCATACGCCTAAAACATGGGTTCAAACTTAAGCAACCATTACTTAATATATGGACTGCTCTATGTAAAAGATGTTATATACAAACCTATTGGTAAGCACAATCAAAAGCCAGTAATAGATACGCAAAGAATAAAGAGAAAGGAATCCACGTATATCACTAACAAAAGCCAGCAAACCATCAAAGAGAACAAAAGACCAGAGAACTACAAAAACTACAAAACAAGTAAAAAAATGGCAATAAACACATACCTATCAAAAATTGCCTTGAATATAAATGGAGTGAATGCTCTAATCAGGGACATAGGATAAAGGAATGGTTTAAAAAAAAATGATGTCCCCCACTCCTCGTATATGCTGCCTACAAGAGACTTTCAGACCTAAAAAAAAACCTGCAGATTGAAAGCAAGGGGATGGACATTTATCATGCAAATGGTTGTCAAAAGTAAGCCAATGTTGCAGTATTTTTATTGGATAAAATATACTTTAGAATAAGGACTCAAACATAGGAAGACTATATAATAAGAGACAATACAACAAGATGTAACAATTGTATTTATGCACCCAATATGGGAGCACCCAAATACATAGAACAGTTAATAACTAACAGAGGAATTAAATCAATAATAATACACTAATAGTAGGGGACTTTAACAACCCATTTACATCAGTGGACAGCTCATCCAAACAGGGGAAAAAAAAAAAAAAAAAATCAACAAGGAAATGATGGCTTTGGACACACTAGACCAGATGGATTTAACAGATATATTCAGAACATTCCGTCCTAGAACAGAATACACATTCTTTTCAAGCACACCTGGAATATTCTCCAGATCACCTATTAGGCAACACCACAAGTCTCAACAAATTTAAAAAGACTGAGGTCCTTCCATGCATCTTTTCTGACCACAACACTATGAAACTAGCAATCAAGCATAAGACAAAAATCTGGACAGACCACAAATACATGGCAGTTAAATAACATGCTACTAAATGATGACCGGGTCAACCAAAACGGACACACACACACCCACACCACCCCCACGCCACACCCACCACCCCCACCCCCACCCACACCCCCCCCACACCACACACAACACACACACCCGAAGTGAAAACAAAAACAATCGTTCAAAAATCTTTGGGATGCAGCCAAAACTGTTCTAAGATGAAAGCAAAGCTTATAGCAATACAGGCCTACCTCAAGAAAAATTTTAAATAAACTACCTAAGCTTACATTTAAAGGAACTAGAAAAAGAACAAAACTCAAAACCAGAAGGAAATAAGATTAGAACAAAAATAAATGCTATAGAAACTAAGTAACTGATCGCTGAAACCAGGAGCTGGTTCTTCGAAAAGAACAAAATTGACAAACCTTTACCAGGAGTCATAAAAAGAAGGGGAGGGTGTGGAGAAAGGGACTCAATCACAAACCAAAGAGAAGTAACCAATACAAATAATTATAGGAGTATTATGAAAACCTACATGACAACAAATCAGACAACCTAGAAGAAATGATAATTTCCTAGAAATATATAATCTCCCAAAACTCTGGCAAAAAGAAATCGAAATTTTAAACGGACCAATTACCAGCAACGAAATTGAATCAAGTAATCAAAAAACTCCCAGCAGTAGTCCAAGACCAGACCACTTCACAGGTGAATTCTAACATTTGAATAGATACTTATTACTCTCAAACTTTTCCAAAAGATAGAAGGAAAACTTCCAAATGCCTGAGGCTAGCATTACCCTGATACCAAAATTAGATAAACGTACAAAAAACGTACAAAAAAGAACTACAGACCAATCTGATAAACAGATGCAAAAATCCTCAAAATATCAGCAAACCAAATACAACACTACATTTAAAAAAAAAAAAAATCTTTCACCATGATCAAGTGGATTTATTCCCAGCATGCAAAGGTGGTTCAGTATTTGCAAATCAACATGATCACATCAATAAGGATAAAAACCATATAATCCTTTCAATATATGCACAAAAAAAAGTTTGATGAAGTACACCATCCATTAATAAAAACTCAACAAAGTAGGTCTAGAGGGAATATACCTCAACATAATGAAAGCCTTATATGAAAAACCCACACCTAACATTCTATTCAATGGGGACAAACAAAGCTTTTCTGCTTTTTCTCCTAAGGTCAGGAATAAGACAAGTATGTCTACTCTCACCACTTTTATTCATATACTGTCCTAGTCACAGCAACCTGACAAGCAATAAAAGGCATTCAAACTGGCAAGGTATAAGTAACACTATTGCTGATGACCTGATGCTACACATAGAAAACCCAAAGACTCCACCAAAAAAATTACTAGAATGGATAACTCAGTAAAGTCCCAGGATACAAAAATCAGTGTACAGAAATTCATTGCATTATTTACAATTAATGAAGCAAAAGAAAGCAGTCCCAATTATCATTGTACCAAAAAAAAAATACACAGAAATAATCCTAAGCAAGGAGGTGAAAGACTTGTACTCCCAAAACTATAGAACACTGATAAAAAATTAAATATGACACCAATAAATGGAAAGACATTCCATGCTCAATCAGAAAAACAAATATTGCTAAAGTGTCCATACTCTGCATAGCTATCTACACATTTAATGCAATCCCTATCAAAATACCAACAGCATTTTTCACAGAACCAAGGTAAGTAATCCTAAATTTGAATGGAACCATAATAGACCTTGAATAGCCAAAGCAATCTTGAAAAAGAAAAAACTGGAGGTATCAACTCCAGGCCTCAAGTTCTATTACAAAGCTATAGTAATCCGAACAGTATGGTATTGGCACAAACTGACATAGATTGGAGAATAGAAAGCCCAGAAATAAACCCAAAATGATATGGTTAATTAATCTTTAACAATGGAGGAAAGAATATCCAGCAGGAAAAAGACAGTCTCTTCAACAAATGGTCTTGCAAATACTGGAAAGCCACATGCAAAATAATGAAACTGGATCGCTTTCTGACACCATACACAATAATATACTCAAAATGAATACAAGACCTAAATGTGAGACCTGAAACCATAGACATCCTAGAATAGAGCTTGGGCAGTAATTTCTCTGACATTGGTCATACCAACATCTTTCTAGATTGTTTCCCTTGCTTGACGAGAGTGAATAAGAAGTTAAATATTGAGACTACCTCAAAATAAAAAGCTTCCACACAGCAAAGGAAGTAACCAACAAAACTAGAAGACAGCATATTAAATGGGAGAAGATATTTCAGGTGAAGTATCTGATAAAGTGTTAGTATCCAAAATACAGGAAGAACTTACACAACTCAACACTTAAAAACAAAGACCCACAAATAATGCAAATAAAAAATGGGCAGAAGACCTACAAATGGCCAACAGACATATGAAAAGATGCTCAACATCATTCATCAAGGAAATGCAAATCAAAACCACAATGAGTTATCACCTCACATCTGTCAGAATGGCTAAAATCAAAGCCACAAGAAACAAATGTTGGTGAGGATATGGAGAAAAAGGGACCCTCTTGCACCATTGGTGGGAATGCAAACTAGTGCAGCCACTGTGGAAGACAATATGGAGGTTTTTCAATAAATTAGAAATAAAACTACCCTACAATCCAATAATCCTACTACTATTTACCCAAGTAATTAAAAAAAAAAAAACCATTCATTTGAGGGGGTATATGCATCCCAGAGGCATTATTTACAAGAGCCAAATTATGGAAGCAACCCAAGTGTCCATTGATAGATGACCAGATAAAGAATGTTTGGGATGGACACACACATACACACTGGAATATTTCTCAGCCATAAAATGAGCTCTTGCCATTTACAACAACATGGATGAGGTTAGAGTATAATGCTAGGTGTAATAAGTCTGAGAAAGACAAATACCATGTGATTTCATTCATTTGTGGAATTTAACAAAACAATTGAACTAAGAAAAATAGACAAACCAAGAAGCAGACTCTGAACTATAGAGAACAGATGGCTACCACAAGAGGTGGCGGGGGGGGGGGGGGAAGAATGGGTCAAAGAGGTGAAGGGCTAAGAGTACATTGCTCCTAATGAGCACTGAATATAGAACTGTTGAATCCATGTGTTGTACACCTGAAACTAACACTGTTAAATACACTGGAATTGCATTTTTTTACTTAATAATGAAAATGTGGTTTGAGTTTTTATTAGGACAATCCATAGAGAAAGTAAGAATTTTTCAATGAGAAGATGCTTTAGTTTGGGGTTTTCAAATTGTTTTCCTTCAGAATTATCTGGAAAGTTTTAACTAAAATTTTTGACTATTAAAGGACATTCAGTTGTAAAATTACAAGGTTAAAATTTATTATCTAGAAAGTAATTTTAGAATGTTCTACCCATGTTGTTGCAAATGGCAAAATTTCATTTTTGGTGGCTGATTAATATTCCATTGCATATATATATATATACACACCACATCCTTATCCATTCAACTGTCGATAGACCTGGGCTCTTTCCATATTTTGGGGTGGAATTAGAGGGTATTATGCTAGGCAAAATAAGTCAGAAAGACAAATATCATATGATTTTCATATGTGGAATTTAAGAAACAAATCAGATGAACATAGGGAAAGGAAGAAAAAATAAGAAAAACAGTCAACCCATAAGAGATTCTTAACTACAGGAAATAAACAGGGTTGCTGGTGAGGAGATAGGAGGGGCGATGGGATAATTGGGTGATGGGCATTAAGGAGGGAACTTGATGTACTGAGCACTGGGTGTTATATGCAACTGATTATTCACTAAATTCTATCCCTGAAACTAATAAACTATGTTAACTAAATTGAATTTTAAAAAATTTAATTAAAGAAAGCTAAAATGTATAAATCTTATTCTCATGAAAATGTGAGTGGGCATAGGTTTTTGCATATAGCTTCATGAGCATACCCCAAGGGTGTTCTAAAGATACCAGTTTAAGAATCCAACAAAACTTGTGTGTGGGGGGGGGGGGGGGCCGGACTAATGATACAACACACCTATGGCTGTACTGAAAAAAAAGTCTCACAACACCAAATGGCAACAAGGATATGGAAAAACTAATCCTCATACACTTTGAGAAACTATTTGGCAGTTTCTTAATAAGTTAAACAAGCATCTGTTCTGGGACCCAGCAATTTTACTCCAAGGTATTTGCCCAAAAGAAGTGAAAACATGTGTCTATACAAAGTCTTGTTTAAGACCATCCTTAGCCTTATTCTTACCAGCTGAAAACTAGAAACAACGCAAATGGCCAACAGGAATATAAGTAAATTGTGGCATATTTATACAATGGAAGCCTATACAGAACACAGTAAGATAATGTGCTACTTAGATCCACAATATATAGCTAAATTTCAAAAAACATTATGCTGAATGAAAAAAGCCAAACACAAGTATGAAGTTCCAGAACAGGCAAAAAACATACTTCAGTAGAAATCAGAACAATGGCTGCTTCTGAAGGATGTAATCTTCTAGAAGGGGACACGTGGGATATTTCTGGGATACTGGAAATGTTCTACATCTTAAATTAAGTATGGATTACACAGGTGTTGCATTTGTCAAAATTGGTTGAGCTGTATACTTAAGATCTGTGTTTTGTTTTATTTAAAATATACCTTAAACTATTTTATAGAAAAATAAAAATCAATATTCTACAAATAACCCATTTGACCAAAATTTAAGTGATTTTTACAAAAAGATAAAACTAGAATTAAACAAATGTATCACTCTAGTTAAACATAATGAATTGAACACACATGTATCAATGTTGACTCTGAATCCCCACTGAAGTGACTATAGAATAAAAATGTATTATCTACGTGGATAAATAGAGAACAGTCTCAACTGTCAACAAAAGTTTCAAACACTAAGAACTAGATAGTTCAATAGTACTTAATTAGCTGAAAATGACTTTGAGAAGACAACCATAAGCAAGCCATACTTACATTCCAGAACCCTAGGTACCTTCTGGAACTGGATACACCAAATCCCTCTTAAAGATGTAAGGACTGGAACAGGCTTACACAGTTGACAATTTTATCTGAGTATATGAAAACTGTAATGCATATAACTTCAATTCAGCAATACCACATACAGTATTTTCCTAGATGTATACTCACATGTACAGACAAATGTAAATTATGGTATGAATTTTAAACTAGAATTAATCTAAAAAACTACATCAATTTAATATACTCTATTATATGAATATATCATTGTTTATTTGTATCAAATGAAGTATTTTCAGTATTTAAAAAAGATATCTTCATGTATTCTTACAGAAAAATATCCAAGTTAAAAAAAAAAAAAGTCAAAATACAAACAATGTGTATATCATGCTCCCAACTTAGCCCATTTTTCCATCCTGTGGGAGATTTGAGCTCAGCCCATTGAGATATAATCATCTCTGTATCTCAGTCTACACTGAGATCCATCAGGTAGAAAAGTCCATCTGCCCATCGGTCTTTACAGAAACCCCTTGGCAGGAAAAACAAAACAGACAATTGGACCTCTGAATGAAAACAGGTCTAGCAGAGTGGATCAGACAGGAACAAGACCTATACCCAGGGTAATAGTTCCAGGTCTCCCAGTGTGAGGCTGTGTCTATCCACCCCTCAACCACTTTTTCTACCAACCCTCAACTAATACTCACCAACTCTTAACTACACAAAGAGAATGAGGGATAAGATAACCATGTCACCAGGGTCCAGCAGCTCTGCTATCTGTAACCCTTCAGAAAGAGCTCGCCCTGTAGTGGAGCAGAGAGTTCCTGCTGTACAGACCAGGAGATTAGTATCTAGACATTTTTATAAAGCCAGAGAGGTCAAGAACATTGTCAGTCAAGGGCCACAACATACCACGTAAAAGGCAGCAGGCACCACAGCAAAGGAAAGACAAGCCAGAAGACAGCATCTCTGATCATAATAGAGAAGCCATTCTGTGCACATCAACTTCTGGAAGACTAGAATGGACTTGTTAATCAAGGGGGAGATTGCTTAAAACACGAACTGGTCATACTACTGTAAATATGACACATTTGTAGTATTTGTCCACCAAAATAATGTGGACTTAGTCATCTGATTCTTTTCCCTCAGGGTTCTGGTCAGGTTTGGTCCTAGAGCCCAAGAAGAGATCAGAAATAGAATGGAGTAAGGTTAGAATATTTATTTCCATGGGTTCCTCCCATGCAGTGTCATTTCAGGCCGAGGACACCCCTAACCAACATCACAGCTCCTATCATGGTAGCTCTTAACAGGACTCTCCTTCCAGGCTCTTGGCAATGTTTCCCCACCTCCACTTTCAAGTTCAGAGCCAGTAACTTCCTGATGTCACTCACCTCATGTTTGGAACCATCCTTTGTGGTTTCTCAACAATCTGCCCACAACTTTTTAAATAATCAATATATTAAACTCTTCAAACCATCTATTGCTGAAACCTTCACTGGTAGTTTCAGAAAACAAAACCTGTTCTTCCCAGTTTTTAAAAGGGTTCTATCACAAGTGATGTAAAATTTTATTGGACAAAAACTAGTTCATATTAGAGACATGGACAGTATTTCATAGCAATCCATTCATTCAGTCTTTAGGTAATTGGTAATATCTTAATATGTAACTGTTCTAGACGTTGAGGGTTTATCATCCCTAAATAAAGCACCTGTCCACATATTCCTTATCTTCATTACAGAATCAAACAAATTGAACAATGTTAGGTAGTTTAAGTGCTAGAATTTAAGGTATAGTAACAGGACAGTAGGAAAGTGGTAGACTATTTAGGTACAATTGTCCTAAAAACCTTCCTGCAAGTAGCATTTGAACACAGAGGTAAGTGAGGAAGTATTTATGGAGGAAGAGTGCTTAAGGAAGAAGGAAAAGGAGTGGTCCTGAGCCTGAGGGGTAATGCTATCTTATTGTTATTTCTATCACTCTATAAGAGTAGGAATTCCTAGTTAGAGCAGTCAGGGAAGAAGAAGAAATTAAAAGTCAGCCAAACTGAAAAGGAAGAAGTACAATTGTCTATTTGCAGATGATATGGTTATATATGTGTGTGCGTTTTATATATATATAAATTATATATTATTTAGATATATATATATATAGAGAGAGAGAGAGAGAGAGAGACTGAGACAGACCGAGACAGAATCCTCAAGACTCCACCAAAAAAACTGCTATAACTTAACAAATTCAGTTAGGTTATAGGATACAAAGATGAACATGAGAAAATAGTTGCATTTTTGTACCATAATGAGAAGTCTGAAGACCATCCTATCCACAATAGCACTAAACAGTAAAATACTTAGAAATAAGTTCAACACAGGAGGTGAAAGACCTCCACGTTGAAAGCTATACTTTGATGGAAGAAATTTAAGATGAAAATAAATGGAAAGCTATCCCTTGTTTATTGATTAGAAGGATGAAGGATACTAAAATGTCCATATTACTCAAAAGCTGCCTACAGATTCAATGCAATACCCATCGAAATTCTGATGCATTCCCCCCGCCAACAAAAATAGAACAATTCATAAGTTTGTCTGGAGCCACAGAAGTCTCCAGATAGCCCAAGCAATTCTGTTCAAGAAGAGCAAAGCCAAAGGCATCACAGTTCCTGATTTCTAACTATATTGCAAACCTTCTGTAATCAAAACTGTATGATATGGTCATAAAAACAGACACAGATCAATGTAATAAAAAGCCCAGAAATAAACCCACAGTGCTTTATGGGTCAATGTATGGTCAATTAATTAAAAACAAACAAGCCAATAATATACAATGGAGAAAGAACAGTCCTCTTCAATAAATGGTGTTAGGGGACATGGACAGCCATGCAAAAGAATGAAACTGGACCATTATTTTACACCATGCACAAAAACCAACTCTGAATGGATTCAAGACTTCAACTTAAGACCTGAAACTATAAAGCTTCTGTGAGAAAATATAAGGATGAAGCCCTCTGACATTGGTTGCAGCGTGATTTCCTAGGCACAATAGCAAAAGCACAAGCATCAAAAAGCAAAATGGGACTACCTCAAATTAAAAAACTTTCTACACAGGAAAAGACAATCAAAATGAAAAAGCATTTGGGATGAGAAAATATTTGCAGATCTTGTAACTGATAAGAAGTTTATAATTAAGATATACAAGGAACTCTTACGACTCTAACCAGAGGGGGGGGGGGAAATCAATTTTAAAGATGGGCAGAACTGAATAAACTTTTCCAAAGACCTGCAGATGGTTCATGTGACATGAAAAGTTCACCAACATCACTAGTCAGAAATGCAAATCAAAAATCACAATGAGGTATCATCTCACATCCATTAGCATGGCTAGCATCAGAGATACCAAATGCTGGCAAAGACGTAGAGAAAAGGGAACCCTGCTTCTCTGTTGGTGGGAATGTGAACTGGTGCAGCCACAGTGAAAAATGGTATAGAGATTCCTTAATTCAAAGTAGAACTACTCTGTGACCCAGCAACCCCACTGCTGTGTATATCCAAAGGAAATGAAGTCAAGTTCTTGTAGAGTTATCTGTACCGCCATGTTTATTCCAGCACTACTCACAATAACCAAGATGTGGTAATAACCAAAAGGTCCATCAACAGATGTATGGATGAAAATGCAGTACATACCCCCCTCCCCCCACCCCCACCACATACACACACTGCAGTATTATTCAGACATGACAAAGAAGGAAATCCTGCCCTGACAACAAATGAACCTCAAGGGCATTAAGCTAAGTGCTATAAAAGACAAAGACTAACACTTTATAAATTTACCTATATGGAATCTAAAAAAAAAAAAAAAAAAAAAAAGCTGATCTCAGATACAGTAGAATGGTGGATACCAGAAGTCTAGTGATGGGGGAAGTGGATAAATATTGGTCAAAGAGTACAAGCTTCCAGTTGTAAAATTAACAAGGCCTGGGCCATCTAATGTATAGTATGGGGATTATAGCCAATACTGTATCATATATTTCAATATTGCTTAGAGAATGGATCTTGAATGATCTTACCACAAAAAAAAAAAAAAAGATGGTCATTATGTGACAGGATAGAGGATTTAGCTAACAATATGGTGTTAATCGTTTTGCAACACATAGCAAGTAAACATGTAGTATACCTTAAATTTCTACCATCTTATAGGGCAATTTTATTTTGATAGACCTGGGGAGAAATGGGTAAATGACAAACATTTCCCTGAAGAGGATTTATGGATGTCAATTAAGCTCTGCATCACTAGTCACTGGGGAAATGGAAATTAAGACCATGATAAGACCTTATATAACGATTAGAATAGCTGATTTTTTAAGAAAATACCAAATGCCAGGAGGACATGAAAAAACTGGATTGGTTATACACGGCTGTTAAGAGTATAAAGTGACCATCTGCTCTGGAAAACAGTTTGTAAGTTCCTTAAATCTGATGAAATAAGTCTATATAATTTACACATGTGATAAAGTGACACCAAACTGTATACCTATGTTGTAACAGCGTCCAATTCCTGGTTTTGAGGTCTTGATGTTTCATTATAACCTAAGGGCAAACTAGGTAAACTGTACATGGGACCTCTCTATACTAACTTTGCAACTTCCTGTTTATCTTTAAATTTTAGAATGCAAAATTTAAAGATTTCGCTCTGGCTCCTATGGGTAGAAGAGTAAGTACAGTCAAGAGAACTAGTTAAGAAGTCTTTACCATCATCCATGCAGGGATTCAAGTGACTTGTTATTAGGGTGGTATCAGAAGAAGTGGTGTAAGTGTTTGGAATAACTTATTTTTAATGTTAAGTTATAGAACTTGCTGTTGAATTCAAAGTGGTATAGGAGAGAATCAGAGGTATGAAAATAATGCCAAGGTTTTGTTTGCTTGTTTTTACCTGAATAGAGTAAATGGAGTTTTGATTCATGCAGGAAGATAAAAAGTGGGTTATGGGTAGTGGTCATCAGTTTTAGCCATGGTGAGGTGTTCAATAGCTGTCCATGTGATATGTCTAGTAGAAAACTGTTTATCCAGATCTGGAACTCAAGAGGAAAGCTGAAGCTAGGATATAAATTGTAAAGTCATAAGCTTACAGAAGGTACTTAAAGCTTTAAGACTATAGATCACCTATGATATGTAGATAGAAAAAGTTCTGGGGACACTCAGAAATTTAGAGGTTAGGAACATGTGGATTCAACAAAGAAGTCTGAGAAATAGTCAATGAGAAGGGTAGCCTTCAAAGAGAGGATAGGATACCAGAAGCCAGTAGAAAACAAAATTTAGTAGCAGGTGATCAGCAGTGTGAAATACTACAAACGTTAAAAAGGAAAACTTAGAATTGACCATTTGATTTAAAGAGACAACTTCGAAAAGACTTTCAGTGGAATGAAGATCCAATCGACATTCAAGAGGATAGGAGGTAAGATTACTTCTATGAACAACTCTTTTTGAATGTTTGCTGTAAAGGGAGCAGAAAAAAAGGGTGGTTATTGGAAAAATGTGTGTAGGTCAAAGGAAAACGAGTTTTAAGATGGAAAGTACCTAGCTTATATGCTGGTGGGAATGGTAGAGAAAAAGGATGCAAAAGATAATACATAGATGAGTGAAGCCCTCAAGCACGTAAGAAGGAATGGGATCCATTGCGCTAGTTGAAGGGTTGGCTTTAGATGTCAGCACAGGATAGAAGCAGAGTTAAGGGTACAAATGCATACATGTTGGTTGATTGTGCTTGGGAAGATGTGATGTTGTCTTCTGATATTTCTATTGTCACAGTGCAACAAGGTCATTAGCTGAGAGTGAAGAGAAGGGGTATTTCAGGCTGAAAAAGGTATGAAATAGTTTGATAGGAGAAGGTTGAATTCACAAAGAAAATGAAATCGGATTGTTTGGCAGCATTAAAAGCCCATTTGCGTATTAATAGAGGAATTAAGTGTGAAACTAGCCAGCATGCTTATAGGTTGTTCCAACTTACTTCATATGCTTGTGCTTAGGTGTGAAATTTGAGGTAAAGAGGGTCTCAGGAGTACAGATGCAGACAAATGAAGGTAATAATGGAGGTAGTAATTTAATCTTAACTGGAAAAAGGGAAACAGGTCTCTTTGAGGACTTGATGAACAGTTAAAAGAAAAAGGTCAACTGTAGAATGTTCTTAGTGAAAATATTAGAGGGTTCATCATAGAGAATAAGTTGGAAAGATAGGAGGTGATGGTCAGAGTAGGAGGCTCTAAACTGGTAGGACAATGAGAGGAGTGGTTGAGGTAGGATGGAAGACAAAAGCAGTAGAGAGGAGTTCAAAGAACTAAAAGGCCAGGACATTGGGTGGATCATCCTTATGGATACTGAATTTTCAAAAACCCAGTACACCACGTGCTAATGTCATCAAAATATAAGGGAAAATTACCGTCATAGATTATTACATCAGGGTGGCTTTGGCAGTAAGATGCTTCAAAAGCCCTGAGAAGGGGCAGGGGAGAAATGAACCATCAACTGGAAAGCAGCATTAATGAACAAATAGAAAACCCACTTCACATCCAAGACTAGGAATACATGGGGTAGGATAGAAGATAAAAGAAAGCTTACTGAGGACAATGTAGAAGTGATTACTATACGATGCTTATACCAAGCCTCGGAATAGCAAAGGTTTATTTAACCAATTAAGAAGGATTCCAAGCAGGATTGTTCCATTGATAGATGAAGGTATTATATGGACATGTTATGATAAGTTAAAGTGTTATAGAATTAAAGCACAGAATAGATTGGGGGGGGGAGGACATAATATGGAAAGGTGTGTTTTAACTCACAAATAAGCACATTCACCTGTCAGTTTTTCATGACTGGGACAGTCCAGTTGATGTTCACTTGTACTCAGCCTCACAGCAAGAACTAAGTCTCTTTATTTCATTAGATATTTGAACTAAAGCTTCTGATTCTGTTTTCTGCTCAAATCACTTGACCCTAATTATAGAGTGCATTGTTTCTGTACATGCATAAAAGGGACTTACCATCTGATTATTTGCCCCCTTCTTGCATTTTATATTACTGTACATATTCCAAACTGGCAGCAGTAGAAGCTTCAGCGAATCATAAACCACAGGCTGCAATGGTAATGTGTTAACATTGTTCATGCTCTTAAGAGCTTAAAATGCTGAGCCACAGAAATAGCTTACCTAGTCTCTCGGTTTCCCTCCAAGATAGGAGGGATACTATCAAGTATTCCTCAATTAAGAGCTGAAGTTCAAAGAAGTCATGACCCATCTCCCTCCCAACCGCCTGGTTGCTTTGAGACAGCAAGTGAAGAATCAGCCAGCTAATCTCAACAGAACTCTGGTACAAGGACAGTCTGCAGGAGAACTTCCACATGCTCTGCTTGCCATTAACAGGCTCTATGCCATAAACTGTTTGCCAGTGATAAGTTCAATCATGCAGATCCATTCTATCTTGTCATATACCCTTCAAAAAAAATTATCAGCTACAAAGCTGGTAAGAGACCGTACAGTAAGGCAAAGATGCACCATCTACATAGGTATTGAAGCTCTGACCATGACATCACAAAATCATCATATGCTTACTGAGAACTAATACCAGACACTTCTATAAGTGCTTTGCCTGTATTGATTCTAATTCCTACAACAATCTTGAGATATGGAAGGTGGGGATAATAATACTTATCAGGAAAGTGAGACACAGGGATTTAAGTAATTTGCCCAAGGTTTTACAGCTACTTTAGTGGCAGACTCAGGATTTGAGCCTAGTCATTCTCACTCCAGACCCTACAATTTTAGCCAGGACCTATGTTATGGAAAACATATACATACCAGTCTCACCAACTGTCTTTGCTAGCAGAAATCTTTTCCACAGCTTCCAAGAGATGTGGGGCCACCTCTTAGGGCAAAGAAACCTTATGCTCCAAGACAGGATAATATTCTTGGTTCATTTCACACCCAAGTACTATAAGACCTGGAAGCAGCTGCAACTCAGAGTAAGTTGGTGCTCAGCAGAAAATTATCTTCTAGTACAGTAGTTCTGAAAGTTTAATGGTCACATCATTCACTTGTCTAGCTTATTAAAAATGCATTTTCATGGAACCAAGCCTCCGGAGTCTGATTCACTAGATCTGGGATTGGGTCCAATAATCCGTGCTGTTAACAAGCCTCATCACAACCACCACCACCACCAAACTAATGGAAATGGTTCCCAGACCACATCATGTCAAGTTTTACTCTCAGAAAAAGACTGCTTTAATTATGAGGGAGGGAAGGGTCACATGAGACACTGAAGTTTGGTTCTTGGGTAAAATACGTCAAAACCAAGAACTCTGAGGTCTTTTAAAAGTCAAACAACTTAAACCCTTGCTAGTAAAATCGCAGTAAAATAGATTTGAGCATGTACCTGGGAGTTGGAGAGATGGGTAATAAAACCTCAGACTTCCTGCTTTACTAACTACATACCTGGGGAAACTGGGCCCCATTTTCTCTTTCTCAGAGGTGATATTGGGTACGTGTTTCAAGCTAACATGATTTATATTTATTCCCACCATATTTCAGCAAAGTGAGCATGTACTTTTCTTCCTGCCTGGGATGTATATACAAGGCTGAAGGTGGGGCAACTATCTTGCCCTATTTAAGTAGCAGAATGATAGAAGGAGCTTGGGTCTAACATCGCCATGGAATGCCATACCAGCTTGGGACTGCCCATCAGTGAAAGTTGTAGCAAGTATATAAAACTCCAGATTTAAGCCACAGTTTTTCAGGATTCTGATACTCACCACTGAATGCAAGCACTGTCTGATATAGTATTGTGTGATTTGTGTTTTACATTTTTCCAAATTTATAAAATAAAGCAGCCCTACATGGAAAGAATAGCACTTGTTTCCACCCCCAATTTGTATTACTAGTTCATAATACTGTAAGACCTTGACCATGGGTTCTCAGAAGTAATTCTTTCTTTGTAAAGTCCTAGAGAATGGCAATTTTTTGAAAGACTAAAGAAAAAATGCTTTATATGTTTTCTTCGAGCAGACCAGTAGGTCTACTTCATTCCTGTATGCAATTCTATCAAATGGAGCATTTTTGAGCACTTACAGGAAACATTCATTACTATAAAGCAGTATAAATTCATTAAGATCAAGCCCTAGCAAATAAAGCTTTTCAAAAAAAAAAAAAAAGAATAGGTTTTTGACATTGATGGATTATAGATAGGTTACAAACATCATCCCTGGATAAGATGGAGAAATCTAGGTTGGCAGAAAATGTAGCTAGATAGTTTTCTAACTGAAGTGTGCCCAAAAAGGGCCAATTAATGAATAGATATTAAGGAAACTCAATAGCATCTGTATTTTATCTTAGAAAAAAATACATAAAAGATATGCTTATCATTTTTGTAAATGAGGAGGAGTAATTATGAAAAAAATCTAAACCTCATAATCTCCCGAAGATCGTTTTATGGAGATGAAAAGCTTTGCTTTACAACCAACAGAATACAATACCCAAGAATGTTTTATGAAGCCATACATGATAGTAGTTGATGCAAAGAAGGAGACAAACTTCAAATAACTGTTGAAAAGACTAAGATAGTTAACACAAAGCCAGGCTAATTTAACAAAGTTACAAACTTTGTGATTAAGCTATGTTGTCTTGGTAAATGCCTTTAATAAAAAGGTAATATATTTGTAAGCAGGTAAGCCATAGCTGGAGCACTGTGTGTGGTTTTATGTGCTAGATCTGTGGTTTATATCATCTAAATTCTACCTGGAAATTCAAGCCTTAACAAGACTCTCAAATCAATACTCTCCACTAGGTAGTTTCCTTTTTACTCTCCCTAGATAGGTAATGTAACAACTTAGTCCTGTGGGTTTGACTGCAGAGAAAAATACCATGTTCCTAGCTCCAAAGTTGGACAGGCTGTAGAAGATATCAACAATAAGCACTGCTTACAAATAAGGAGATCAGCTATTTCTTCCTGCCCTAATTAGATAGGGAGAAAAAACTACCCCAGAGCAGAAGGAAGAAAGGCAGGATGCCTATGCTCTAAGCCTGCCTACCTAGGTTTGTCATGGCTTTTTGTTCTCATATCTAGATCACTCCTTTCTCTTGCCTCAGCTCCCTTGCCATTTGCTTCCTGGGTATCAGCAGTTAATGGTGAAGCACCGATTAAAGACTAGATGAAGTGAGGAGCTAAAGCTAGATTATTTCTTGGCTTCTTCTAACTCAGGCAATGCCTCCAGTAATGCTTCTGCCTGCTCCATGACTCCAGCTGCCACTTGAAAGCCCTTCTGTCTGCAATTATAGCTTCCATCAGGCAGCCTTCTCCATGGTTCTAGACATCGCCAGCCTCCCACTTCTGGTAGCACCATACCTTCCTTCCTGCTTCCCTCCAGCCCAAGATGGCCCTGAGTTCCTAGGTGATCCCCTAGTAGCTCCTTTAGTTCTTCTGTCTACTATGAACAGTTCTCTGTATTAACTTGCTTCCATTTGAGTTATCTGGTGCTCAATAGAATAGGACAGTATCAGTCAGTCCATCACAGTCATTTAGTCAAGTGAGTGATTCAAAGAGTAATTTTAAGCCCTTTGGAAATCAGACTTGAGTGTACTTGCGTCTCACTTATGGCTGGGAATTTGAGAGCTGCTGCCTCAGAAAGAAACTAGTATGGACAAGTTCAAGGCAATAGAATTAGCAACATGTTATATCCAGGCCAAAGGAAGCTCATTATCCCTCCAAGATTTCTGGGGCTGCCAGTGTTATCAAAGAGATGCAAGGGCTCCCAATGGCTACACTGTTACCTCATGTTTAGTCTTAGACCAATCCCAATTCAACTGTGATGGTGCTCATCTCCTTCGTTTTACTGACTTCTATTTTAAATATTTAGGGTTTTTGGGTTCTCTTAAGTTTAAATTTGTAGACATCCTCAATACCTTTATAACTGCTTTTTGTCTGCTATGTAGCTACTACAGCTTTATTTTTATTTAGTATATGTCTGGTGTATTATATCCTTTCTGGACAGGAGAGTGATTTGTTTTCACCTACTCTAGTAGTCTCCAATGATTTTATTCTATTTAAAGTAAATATTGGCTTTATTCCTACCATATTACTTTGTTCACTATTTTTGGTGGAGATTTTTCCTTGCTTCTTTTTTCCTTCTGTAAAAGTTTTTATTTGGCTATGTGATCCCACAGAACTAAGAGCAAAAGCAAAAACAGACAAGGATGGAGAGTCCAGAAAAGGATTTATAGAATTAGCTTCCACTAAGGGACTAGTTGTTCCATCCTGTGAGATCCTCACAGGATGCAGTTATCCTCTGGAACAGTTATCCATTGGTTAACTATCCACAGACAGAAGCTCAGCCACAATTCAAGCCCCTTACCATAGGTACTTGGCAGGCGAGAATTCTACCACTGAACCACCAATGCTGACTACCATAGGTACTTGATCATTGTCATCTGCACAAATTTGTTCCCAAACTCCAAGCCAGATCCTCCCTCTTATCTAAGAGATAAGAAACTTTATCAAACAAGCATCTCTCCTATCTCTGTAATTAAGGTATTTTCTTACTACTTGGGCCGTGTTCACCTGATTCTATTGACTTAATACATCCTGTTAGGGTTTCCAGATCAAATTAAAAACAGGATGCTCAGTTTAATAAAAATGGATCAGATATTTAAGTATGAGTATGTACTATTTAAAATTTGCAACATACCTACCTACTGAAAAACCACACTCACCTATGGGGGTGGGGGGGGATACAATTGCGGGTTTTGTTTTGTTTTGTTTTTTAGAAGTCCACATCACTCAGAGTTTATTACCCTTACATCTTATTACTTAACCACATGAACCCTCCTTTCTGTTACAGTATATTTCACTTTTTATCAGTACTACCAAGCTTCTTCATTGTCTTTAAGATAAAGCTCCCATCCCTAGCATGTTGTACACAGCCTATCCTGACTTGCCCCCAGTTCATTCCCCAATGTCATTTCTCATCCAATCACATCCCCTTCAGACTACATGTGGCCTCCAATGTAGTTGTGCTATACACTGTTCTTAACCTCCCATGCACAACTCTCCTAGCTTGGGGTTGCCTTGGGCTAACTCCTACCTGCCCAAGATATAGACTTCCTGACAATTCTCTTCCTCATCCACAAATCATTCTCAATTCCACTAAAATTCCTATCACCCAAAAATCTGCTCAAAGTCAGGACATTATGGTCAGATTCTGCAGAGTTTGAATATGTTATTCCTGAATTTTTAGCCAAAAAGAGCCATAAATTATGTTTAAGTCCTATTACTGAAAGAAACACAATTTCCAGAGGAAAACAAGTATACTTTCCTCTTTAAATTTAACTCTTAGCCACACTGAATATTTTTCACTACTGGCCTCATGTACAAGATTGTTAACCTTGGACTATCATAAACTTACTGTTTCTTCTTTCTCTCCCGTGGCAGTGCACTTGCAGGATCACATCCCCTGCAGGATTAAGGTCTTGGATGATGGTGACAGTGAAAGGATATGGTGGAACTAAATTCTCATTTCTCTTCCCAGATTGCATTGAAAGAGGATTGCCAGCCTCTTCATCACAAAGTCATTAGGTCACAGGGGCCAGCATGGACAGAATAAAACCACAGTAGCATAAAGCCCCCCTGAAGTAAGGAATAAAGGAAACCAAATAGTCCAGCCATCCTTGAGCATCCATTCATCACTTACTACTTCTCTAAAACCTCACGATGCATTTTTATATCCCAATTCCCCTGTATCTAATTTTAACATCTCTGGAGTTTAGATGGCAAGAATCTGACCAGAGCTTTGCCTGGAGGGGTGTGAACAAACAGTGGTTTTGTGATGCTTGGGGTGCTAGGAAAACTCATTTTCACATGAAGAAGGAGATTGGAACTCTATCTTATACCATATACAAAACCCAACTCAGAATGGATTAAAGATTCAGATATTGTGTTTAAGTCTGCAAAACCCCTCAAAGAAAAAATAGGGGGAAAGCTTCATGATATTGGTCTAGGTAGCAATTGTTTGATAGGACACCAGAAACCCTAATAACAAAAGAGCAAAAATAAGTGGGATCACAGAACTAAAAAGCTTCTGCACAGCAAAAGTATCAGTAGAGTAAAAGGCAACCTATGAAAGAAACCGTTCAAATCACGTATCTGATAAAGGGCCAATGTCCAAAATATAAGCAATTCCTACAACTCATTAGCAAAAAAAAAAAAAAAAAAAAAAAAACAAACCACAATTCATTAGAACATGGATAAAGGACTTGAGTAGAAATTTCTCCAAAGATGACATACAAACAGCAAATAAGTATCAAAATATTCTCATCAGGGAAACACAAATCAAAGCCACAATGAGTTATCACTTCACACCTATTACCATAGATATTTTTAAGAACTCTTGGTAGGAATGCAAAATGGTGCAGCCACTATGAGAAACACTACAGCAATTCATCAAAAAGTTAAAAATGCAATAATCTATAATCCAACAATCCCACTTTTAGGTATATATCCAAAAGAATTGATAAAGATCTTGGGGAAATAGTTGCACTCCCATGTTTGTTGCAGTATTCATAATAACCAAGATACGGAAACCATTTAAATGTCTATCAACAGATGGATAAATAAATGTGGTATATATGCACAATAGTGTATTATTCAGCCTTAAAAAAATCCTGCTGTGCAAACAAGGATGAGTGTGGAGAACATTATGCTAAGTGAAATAAGCCAGTCACAGAAATAGAAATACTACATTATTCCACTTGTCTACAATAGTCATACTCACACAACCAAAATAAAATGGTGGTTTCCAGGGGCTGAGGAAAAGGGGAAGTGAGAAGCTGCTGTTCAATCAGTATAAAGTTGCAGTTATTCAAGATGTACAAGTTTGATTAATCTACTATACAACATTATACCTGTACTTAATACTGTATTGTACACTTAAATATGTAAGAGGGTAATTCTCATTTTAAGAGTTCTTCCTACAATTAAGCAGCTTTGTAAGTGGCAACGGGTGAGTTTTTTAAAAATCATTTGAAGTAGTATGGCAAAGGCTAAAGACTTAGGGATTTGGAAGTTCAGATTTAAGAACTCAGGACACAAGAGAAAAAATGAGAAAGCTTTCTAAAGATCAAGTATATGGAAGATAGCCAGTTGTTGGCATTTACCCTAATTTAAAAAAATCAGAATCAATAGAAGCATAACTATTTTGCTAAAATTCGTCCATAATGTGAATTTAAAAGAAATACCAGCAACCCAGGAATAAAGAAGAAATCCCAGGTTTATGATTATATACCAGAAAAGTCAAAATCTTGAGGAAGAGAAATGATAAAACTCTTACACTGAGTATTATGATTGGATTCAAAACTCAGGCTGCGCATGCGTGGCAAGGCACTTCCCCACGGCCCCCCCCGCCGACTGCCCATGCATGCGTGTGCACTGCACATGTACCTCAATAGCATTTCTCCAAACCTGAAATCTAGGAAACATGACAATAAGTTACCATTTTTAATATCAACAAAAACAGTCAAGTAACTAGGTTTTAGCTTAAAGAAACAGTCATGTAGAGGAAATTTTTAATCTAATAAATGACATAGAAGATGAATATAAATTTTGTTTCCATAATCATGGGCAAGAGTAATCATTATGAGATATTATTTCATCCCACAGATTAATCAAGTTTAATGTAACTCTAACCCAAACTCCAGCTGGACTCAAGGACTCATTTATTCTAAAAATGAATATGAAAAAAGGTACATGAATAACAGCTTTGAAAAGAAAAAGGTTACATTACACTTAGACATGAAGATCTACTATAAATAAAAACCAGTATCATGCTTGTATGAAAACAAATGATCTAATAAGAGAGCTGAGAGACTCATTTACATAAGGGAACTTAATATGTAGTAAGAAATAACCATACAAGTCAATGGTGAAAGGATTATTTAGACAGATCTGGAAAAATTGTTTATAGAGAAAAATTAAGATAAATTCTTACTTAACTATAAAGGGTGGCCTCCAAGGGTGGAATTAAAACTTCAATAGGAAAAGTAAACCATAAAGTCAGTAAAAGAAAATATGGAAGCATATCCTCAAGATAAAGGCAGGGGGCGCCTGGGTGGCTCAGTCGGTTAAGCGTCTGCCTTCGGCTCAGGTCATGATCCCAGCGTCCTGGGATCGAGCCCCGCATCCGGCTCCCTGCTCAGCGGGGAAGCCTGCTTCTCCCTCTCCCACTCCCCCTGCTTGTGTTCCTGCTCTCGCTGTCTCTGTCTCTGTCAAATAAATAAAATCTTAAAAAAAAAAAAAAAGATAAAGGCAGAGAAGAATTTCTTAGAATAACAGAAATACACCACAAGGATAGACTGAATTTGCACCCAAATTAAGAATTCCTATAGAAGGTCAACATGGAAAGGGTTACACAGATGACAAATTTAAAGAACACTATAAAAGTTCAAATTTAACAAGGGTCCAATCTTTTTGAAAATGAAGGAATTCCTCCAAGTCACTAAGATTAAAAACTCCAATGAGAAAATGGGCAAAGGATAAAATAATTTACAGAAGAGGGAACTCAAAAAAGCTAACAAGCATATGAAAGTTGCTTACACTTCACCTAAGTGTAGTGGTCACACCTAATACTAATTAGAAAAACAAAATAATGCAGTATCATTTTATGCCTAACAAACTGGGGAGAAATGGTAGATAATGCCAGATGTTCCTGGTGCATGTGCAAATTGCCCTCCAGATTTTCTGTACTAATCAGGCAGCACTTAATCAAGAGAAGTAATTATTTACTTTGACTTCAAAATTCCATACCTAAGCTTCCATCACAAAGGAAATCTCACACAGGCTCAGTCGGGGGCATGTATAAATATGTTCATTACAGTCCTATTTGTGGTAAGATGGAGATGAAGTTTATCTGGGAACCCTTCACTTGCACTCCTGAAAATGGATGAATATGTGATACACAGCAAGTACCATGAGGTAGTTAGAATAGACTAGATGTACCCACAAACACAGAGATGGATCACCAAAAAACAATGTCAAGAAATACTATAAACTTACAAAATACTATAAACTTATTTATGTAAGTTTAAAATATATAAAATAAAAAATTAAGTCTGGAATTTGCTTCAAAATAATCTGGCTACAGTGGATGAGGATAAATATTTAACATTAAGGTCTAAAAATCATGATGGGAGGAAAAAAATAAATCACTTAGAAATAAAGAATTTAATAATTTAATAAATAATTTTTGAGATGAGTGGAAACTTGGGAGAGTTATAATCTGACCCTGAGTTTATTATTCAAGCTGGTAATGAGTACAGGGAGTTTATTGTAATTTTCTCTCTCATATACTTTTTTAAATGCTTATACACAAATTCCCCTTCCAAAAAAAGCAAGAAAGAAAATATATGTAAAGCATATCAGAATGGTTACCTGAGGAAGTCAAAGGGAAGAACAGCAAAGAGATGTAAAAAGAAAAATAAGAGGCTTATGTAGGTCAATGATAATACAGATTAACACTTGTTGACTAGTGTATTACCATTTTCACTTCAGAGAAGTGTCTAGGTCTATGGTATTTAAAGGCAGTTTTACATCCCATCAATTGGTAGTCATTGCTTTCATTTGTCAAAGCAAGCAAAGATGAAATTTAACTTTCCTCAACTCAAAAATTATTTGTTACCATGACTTTGCCTATAATAAGACTATTTTCCAAGTGCCTCCTTTGGCTCCTATTTCACTACTGATTTACTATTACTGTTAAATATTTACTTATTTCTAAGTAATTGATTTATTCTTTCTTCTCATCATGATTTTTAGACCTTAACGTTAAATATTTATGCTCTCTTCCTATGTACCTCATCTTTTGCATGTTTTAAAACCACACATAGCCACCTTGAACAATACTAAAATAGAGTTGAAAGAATGATTCATTACAATGAAATGTTGACTTTTTATTTCCCCTTTTTCTCATAGGTCTTTTAGTCTCCAGACTATATATGCACTATTCAGAGAAATAAACTAAACAATACATATTATCAGGCTCCACTGAATGCAAAACCCACCTCACTATGGTATACCACAAGACTGTTTCCCACAATCTCCAAGTGGAAAAATAGATGCAGTCTGAATATGCAATTATTTGGATCCTCAAGCAAATGTTAAAGTAAAAGCATGGGTCTCAAAAGAGAAAAGGTAGAGGGAATGTAGTACAACAAATGGTTCAAGCTAAGAGCTCTCAAATGTTAGCCAGGTATCAGAATCACCTGGAGAGCATGTAAATCAGATTGTTGGGGCCCCACCTCCAGAATTCCTGATCAGCCTGCCTGGGTAAGAACCCAAGAAATGCAGTTTTAACAAGGGTTGGTTCTACCAGGTTTTGGTGATGATGGTGATCCAATGCTAAGACTCCCTTCACCTGCCCATGTCCAGGGCCCAAACCCTTGACCATTAGACCCTATTGCCTATCCTACTAAGACGAAGTTTTGCTTAAAGCATTTTTTCAACACTACCATATAAATGTTTAATTTATAAGTGTATATAGGAGTACAGTCTTGAATAGGATTCACCCATATTCCACTTAAATTAGACTTCCAGAAGCTTCACCCTGCCCAATCATTGTGCCCAACACTTTTAATTCACTGTTTCAAGAAATGTTTACTAGGCAATAAGCTTGTGACCCAGCACTGTGGGAAGTACTGCCACACCATATGAAGGAAACCATCTCCACCTTCCTGGAGCTGCCACTAAACTACCAAAATCAAAGTTACAAGAGGGGCTCCACTACTCCACGGGGTGTTTTCCTGTGATTTTAAAAAAAGTTCCCATACAGCATGTGGAGCACTGGCTACATTTTAACAATTCCTTCACCTGCATAACCTTTACAAGCAGACAGTCATCCCCGCACTCTTGTTTAAACAAAGCCTTTCGGGCTTAAACTTCATCTCATTTAAGCCTATTTATTATGAAATTCTCAAGCTCAGTTACAGGTTTTTAAGTTCCACAGCATATTTCAAGGTTTTAGAGGCCTTTATAAGGTTGAGGTGGGGGTGGTAATATCAGGTACAAAGAATGGATAACCCTACTCCTTTGTTCATGGGATACCCTCATTGTTGTGCCTTCCAAGACTCCTGGGGTTTCCCCCCACCTCTGGCATTCCTGGGTGGGCTCAAACCAACAAGACTCTTGTTTTTTTATATTTCCCCTCTTCATCACTAGCTTTTCCCCTTTCCCCTCCCTTAAAGACAACATAGTGTGTTTAACACTAATTATATGTATTCAAATTTATGCGTGTGGATAGAAACATACAAAACTACCTATAATCCTTTAAATATAATGTATTGATGTTATTTTGAAGTTGATCTGTTTTCAACTTCCAAGTTATATTATGCTGTAGACCTTTGCTCTGTTTATATTTTTCATTCAAGAGGTTTTAAAGTTCTAAGCAAGCAGTTGGATATACATCTTTAATTCTAACTACAGTACAGTATTCCATGGAGTCTATCTACCTTATTTCATTTTTCCATTCCCCCAAGTGATGGACACTTAGGTTACCACAACGCCCAATGTGAATCCTGATACCCATCTTCTACTAGGCTGTTTTGGGATGGAATAATAATTACAAAATGAGAAGTTATGGTAGGAAGTTGGTGGAGAAACAGACTCATAAGTAATTTTTCGATGACGTTAGAGAAGTGTTGCTGCAGTTGCCTTTTTATGTAAACAAAAATGACTCAAGAAACTAACAAGAATTGCTTCCACATAGATATCCTCCTATAACCATCACAACTGAACCAACCATGGACTGAAAAGAAACTTGAAGTATCAGAGAAAATTAGTTTACAAATTTAGAAAAATGGTCACATTAACTTAGCAAATGTTATTTTAGCATTAGTTGTATAAAAGAAAAGTCCTAGTCCACTTATAAAGATACTGCCCACCTACTCCTTTTAGTTTATAATGCTCACCATAGAATAGTTGTTAATGTTAAAAAAAATGGTTCTCAATAGCTGAACAAGCAGACCCCAAGTAGTTGTAGTTATCCACCGTTCTCAGTGCTACCTGTATTTCAGAATCACCTACTGAAAAATGCAACATCTGAGCTCCATGCTAAGCTACTTAGACTCCCTAGAAGTGAGCCAAAATTGCATTTTTAAAAATTTCCCATATAACCCAAATATGCAGATAGGATTAAGAAAAATCACTTTAAGTTATAAGTACTCAGATTGTCAGTCATGATTTCAATAGTAAATAAAACATTGCCTCAAGTTGGCATTAATAATAAAAGAATTTATGAACTCACACAGTCAGAAGTTCATGACACAGGCAGACTTCTATAGAGGTACATCCAGGGTGCAACCATACATCTCCAAAGCGCTGCCAAACTGCTCTAACTGATGTCTTCCACCTCAGGCTGGTAACAAGACAGCTTGCAGCCCTTTCAATACGATGCATCCAAGCACACCCAATAGCTGCTCCTTTAGAGCAACGAAACCCTTCCCAGAAGCCCCCAGGATATACCCACTTACAGCTAATTGGCCAGAACTTGGTTCCAACCTGATAATGGTACTGAATTACCAAGACTAGATGAGGCTGATGGTTCTCAAACTTGAAGTGTGCATTAAAATCACCTGTTCAGCTTGTTAAACTACAGGTCACTGAGTCCCACCCCCACGGTTTCTTATTCAGTACTTTTAGGCTAGGGCCCAAATATTTTCATTCTCAGTTCCCAAGTTATGATGATGATTTTGATGCACTTTGAGAACCACCTGCCTAGAGCAGGTATAAGCAGCTTTCTCTAAAATACATGGTTATGTGAAAGAGTAAACACCTGTGGTTATTTAAATACGTCCACAAATTATACGACTCCTTTTAATAGGTGGACTCCAATTACCTTCTCTATGACTTGGACTTAGTGGCTCACTTCTAACAAATAGTATAAAGTGGAAGTGATGATCTAGAACTTAAATAGTAGGTCATAAAACACATTGCAGCTTCCATCTTGGTCTATCTCGCTCCAGCCAATAGTCATGTGATTGAGCCCTTTGGCACATGGATCCTCCAGCTCCAAACAAGTCATCAGATGACCACAGCCCTTGTCATTATCCTGACTGCAAACTCACAAGAGGTCCTGAGCCAGAACCAAACCCCTCCGCATCAGCTGCTCCTGAATTCCTGACCTACAGAAACTATAAGATTATAAATATTTATTGTAAGCCACTAAATTTCAAGGGTAGTTTGTTATGCCACAATAGATAATACAATAGGTAAAAAAAAATTGGAAAGAAGTAAAAGAAAAAACATCTTGAGTAACCAAAGTGTCTTGGTGCAGCTTGCTTCAGTTAATGAAGGTTTAGTGTAAAAACATACACGCCAAGAAGTTCAGGAAATCCAAACTGAACTTTAAAGCACAATAAGAACTTAAAGGTCTTTCTATATCCAAGGAGACTCTTCAAATCTCAGCATCAGGAGCTCAGAGATCTTTATCGTAGTGCTGTTCTATTTTATACCTTTGTTGTTATTAATCTCATAATGTCCATTACCTCATTCTGGTTGGTGCCTCCCCCAGTTTCTTAGCCTCTTATTGCTACTTAGAGTGTTGTCTGTGGACCAGCATTATCAGTTTTTACCTGGGACTTTGTTAGAAACTTTGGGCTGTACCCCAGACCTACTAAATCAGAATCAGCATTTAAGTTTGAGAAATATTGCTGTACATCATGGCCATTAGCCTTAAGCTCCTACCTCTCACTGCAGTGGTTCCCAAATTTTGATGCACCTTGTAATAACCTGATATCTTTAAAAAATACTAATGCCTGGCTCCCACCCTAGACATTCTGATTGGATGTGTACAAGGCAAGACAGGCAACTGGAAGTTTTAAAAGCTTCCAGGTAATTCTAATGACTAATAAAGTTTGGGAGCTACTAGTGCATCACTTCCACTTTATACTATTTGTTAGAAGTGAGCCACTAAGTCCAAGTCATAGAGAAGGTAATTGGAGTCCACCTATTAAAAGGAGTCGTATAATTTGTGGACATATTTAAATAACCACAACTTTTTTTTCTTGGTTATTTTCCAATTAAATTTCAAAAAAGAGAGCATTTAATAAACCCATCTTATCTTTTGTTTTGTTTTGTTGATTTTTTAAATTTAAATTTTAGGTAGTTAACATACAGTGCAATATTGGTTTCTGAAGTGGAATTCAGTGATTCATTACTTACATACAACACCCAGTGCTCATCCCAACAAGCGCCTCCTTAATACCCATCACTCATCTAGGCCCCCACCCACCACCTCCCTCCATCAACCCTCAGTTTGTTCTCTATCATTAACAGTCTCTCTTATTAACCTCTCTCCTTTTTTCTTTTCCCCCTTCCCATATGTTCATCTGTTTTTTTTCTTAAATTTCACATATGAGTGAGATCATATGGTATTTGTCTTTCTCTGACTTATTTCACTTAGCATAATATACTCTAGCTCCATCTATGTCATTGTAAATGGCAAGATTTCATTCTTTTTATGGCTGAGTAATATTCCATTGTATATATACACCACATCCTCTTCATTCATCAATCGATGGACATTTGGGCTCTCTCCATAGTTTGGCTTTGTTGATAATACTGCTATGAACACTGGAGATCATGTAGCTCTTCGAATCTGTATTTTTGTATCTTTTAGGTAAATACCTAGTAGTGCAATTGTTGAATCACAGGGCAGTTCTACTTTTAACATTTTAAGGAACCTCCCTACTGTTCTCCACAGTGGCTCCACCAGTTTGTATTCCCTCCAACAGTGCAAGAGGGTTTGCCTTTCTCCACATCCTTGCCAACACCTGCTGTTTCTTGTGTTGATTTTAGCCATCTTGACAGGTGTGAGATGGTAGCTCATTGTGGTTTTGATTTGTGTTTCCCTGATGATGAGTGATGTTGAGCATCTTTTCATGTGTTTGTTGGCCATCTGGATGTCTTCTTTGGAAAAATGTCTGTTTATGCCTTCTGCCCATTTCTTAACTGGGTTATTTGTTTTTTGGGTGTTGAATTTGATAAGTTCTTTGTAGATTTTCAGATACTAATCCTTAAAAATACTAGTACATACTAATCAGATATGTCATTTGCAAATATCTTCCATAGGCTGCCTTTTAGTTTTGTTGATTGTTTCCTTTGCTGTGCAGAAGCTTTTTATCTTGATGAAGTCCCAATAACTCATTTTTGCTTTTGTTTTCCTTGCCTGTGGTGACATGTTTAGTAAGAAGTTGCTGTGGCTGAGAGCAAAGAGGTTTCTGCCTGTGTTCTCCTCCAGGATTTTGATGGTTTCCTATCTCACATTAAGGTCTTTCATCCATTTTGAATTTATTTTTGTGTATGGTGTAAGAAAGTGGTCCACTTTCCTTCTTCTGCATGATGCTGTCCAGTTTTTTTTTTTTTTAAGATTTTATTTATTTATTTGACAGAGAGAGCACAAGCAGGGGGGAGCAGCAGAGGGAGAGGGAGAAGCAGGCTCCCTACTGAGCAGGGAGCCTGACGTGGGGCTCTATCTCAGGATGCTGGGATCATGACCTGAGCTGAAGGCAGAAGCTTAACTGACTGAGCCACCCAGGTGCCCCAGCTGTCCAGTTTTATACAAAGTTATGTAGTGGGCCTTTAACCATCCTATAAATTGGCTAATTTTAACCCAAGAAATTGTGGGGCAAAGAGTGACTATTGCAGGATCATATGACCCCAAAATAACCACTGCTGCTCAAAAAGGCTGTGGGGAATGCAGTTTCCTTTAGTGCAATGCTTCTTAATCTTGGCTGCACATTAGAATAACCTAAAGAACTTGAAACTCTCAGTATCTACAAAACAATTCATTTAGAATCTCTGGGTCAGATCTAGGCAATGATGGTGTCAATCTGCCCAGATAATTCCAATTTACAGGCAGCATTGAAAAACACTTCTAAAATAAATAGTGGGAATAGCAATGGGCATGGCTATATAAACCGTATGCCAGAACAAATACAAATTACAATTATGTTGGCTTTAAAATCATGAGTACTTTATTTACTTATGGCCTCAACCTAAATCACTGGAATGAATGGTAGCATTATGTAAGGGAAAGAAAATAGTTTATAAATCAGATAAACCTGAGGTTTAACCCTCTGGTTCAGTGGATTTGGGCAAGGTTTTACCTTGATCAACTTCAGTTTTCTCATTTATAAAATGGAGATAAAACCAAATCAACTAACTCAAAGCATTTTAAGAATAATAAACATTATAATATACACAAAATACCTTAGACATTGTAGGTCATCAACTTCCTCTTCCATGTATGAAGGTGTATTTTCTTTAAAAAGGTGTGATTCTGGGAATGACTGGATGTAAACCTCACATTTATCCCACGAGGTAGGGGAGTACTGTTGTTTTTAGAGTTTAATAGATGAGAAAATTTAAGCTCAAAAATGTTAAATAATGAGTAATAAAACTGAGATAGAAGAAACACAGGTTATCTACCCCAAAGCCCAAATTCTTAACCATCCCACTCTACCAGCTCTCTAAAATAGCTACCTTCTTCCTTATTATCTTTGAAAGAAATATTGGTATGTATATAGGGTGGAAATGAGGTATTGAGAAGGGAGAATGTAGCGTCTGTAATGATGTGGTGTGGCACATGTGCTGCCAGCATCCTGGTAAGTGTCCTCTTTTTCTTCCCTCAGGCCAAGTTGTCAACTGCACAGCTCTCAGTCCTGTCCTAGAAGGGTCACCGTACAATTCTTCAAAGATGATACTGTCCGTGTACTTCTGAAAAATCACCAGAATGTGCTTATTTTTTTCATACACAAGTCTTGCCTACATATGCATAACGTAGTCTGTACTTTCATAGACTAAGAAAGGTAAGACATACAAACTTATGAATAACCATATCCAATTAACCTTCTTCTACTCTCCCTCTCCCTTCAGAAACCAATTACAATTGTCACTTGATTTTTTTTTTTTTGAATGTACCTCTTTTCTTGTTTATACTCCTGCTATCTTGCTATATTTAATTCTTGTAATCTCCCTTGGTAAATTCATTAGCCAACATGCTTTTCAATTTAGCTAAATTTCATTTATACTTCTTGGCATCCTTTCAACTCACTCATCCCTATATAACCCTTCAGGTTAAGACACGTGCAGAAAAGATACCTATCCAGACTTAGGTACAGATTTAAACATCAGAACTGGAGCAAACCCAAGTCCTAAATTTAAATTTCATTTAAGTTAAAGTTTATCTCTGGCATACTTCACTTACTCTCTTTAGTTTCTAGGACCTCTCACTATTCAAACATTTTCATATCCTCTTTCCCTATCAAACTGTAACCATCCCATAATAAAGTCCCTTGGTTTTCTACTAAATATAACAATAATCTCCTCTCTTCTCTAATTATCATTTTACTTCCCTCAACTGGATCATTCCCACTGGCATACAAGCATATTCAAATATTTCACATCTTTAAAAAAAAAAAATCTTCCTTGGGGGCACCTGGGTGACACAGTCAGCTAAGTGTCAGACTCTTGGTTTCCGCTCAAGTCATGATCTCAGAGTCATGAGATCGAGCCCTGTGTGGGGCTCCAGGCTCAGTGTGGAGTCTGCTTGGGATTCTCTCTCTCTCTCTCTTTCTCTCAAGTAAACACATAAATCTTTTAAAAAATATCTTCCTTAATCTCACTGTTTGAAGAGGTTATCAAAAAGATGTGATGGTTGGATGACCCCTGAGCTGGACCAAAGCAATCAGAGACTCCTTGCTCACTTCCCTGTCCTTGGAATATGTATTTCTCTTGCTTTTTCTGCACTAGGGGCTGGTCAAGGACACAGACTTGAGAGAATAATGAGCTATTGTGACCATCTGGGCATATTATGTGACTGAACCTGGTTAAAGTTTCCATATAAACTTTAAGATTCTGGCAGGTGGGTGCACAGATCTACTCATCTTGAGGCTGCCCAAGACAAGGCTTATTAAACGAATTCCCTTGCTTATTAAAACCTGCCACCTATTGATCTGGAGTGGTCTGTCTCTCCTTACCCTCCATGTGAGAGAGCTAGTTTGCAAACCAACACCCACATTACCTTGTAGCTACTATCCCATTTTTTGACACCCCTTACAATAAAATTAATCTAGAGTTGCCCATAGTCATTCTCTACTTTCTCACTATCCAATCTCTTTGAAACCACTCCAAACAAACTTTCATCCCCACCACTCCACTGAAACAGCTCTTGTCAAAATTACCACCTACATTGCCTTTGCCAAATTCTATGGGCAATTCTCTGTTTTCATCTTCCTCAATCTCTCAGCAGCATTCTGCAGTGTTGTTATTACCTCCTTCCTGAAACTCATTCTTGCCTTGGCTTCTATGACACCAGATTCCATGTTTTCTTCTATTGGTTTCTCTTTCATAGTCTCTTCTCTTGAGTCTTCCTCTTCTGCCTAAAGGTATTATCATGTGGTTATACAACTCAGAATACTATTATCATGCCTCTGAATACCATCTCAGTGCTAAGCATTCCCAAATTTACATCTTTCCCCAAGTTCAAACCTGCTTATCTACTTGCAAACCTGCAAGCTGTTCATTTACTGTGTCCTGTATGTTTAATAGACATCTCAAATTTAATGTGTCCAACACAGAAATTTATTTTCAAGCCCAAAACCTGCTCCTCTGCAAACTTCCTTACCTCACCTGATAGCACCACCACCCACCCATTGCTCTTGATTCTTTGGTTCTTTGGTCCTTTATTTTTTTTTTAATTTAAAATCAATTAATTAACATATAGTGGGTATTATTAGTTTCAGGGATAGAGTTTAGTGATTCATCAGTTGCAGTAACACTCAGTACTCATTACATCACGTGTCCTCCTTAATGGCCATCACCCATTTACCTCAACCCCCCACCCTCCTCCCTTCCAGCAACCCTCAGTTTTTTCCTATAGTTAAGAGTCCCTTATGGTTTGTCTCCCTCTCTGATTTCATCTTATTTTATTTTTCCTTCCCTTCCCTTATGTTCATCTGTTTTATTTCTTAAATTCCACATAAGAGTGAAATCATATATTTGTCTTTCTCTGACTTATTTCACTTAGCATAATACCCTCTAGTTCCATCCATGTCATTGCAAATGGCAAGATTTCATTCTTTTGATGGCTGAGTAATATTCCATATTCATTCCACATCTTCTTTATCCATTCACCTGTTGATAGACATCTAGACTCTTTCCATATTTTGGCTATTGTGGACATTACTGCTATAAACATAGGGGTGCAGGTGCCCCTTTGAATCACTATGTATCCTTTAGATAAATACTTACTAGTGCAATTGTTCAGTCATAGGGTAACTCTATTTTTAACTTTTTGAGGAACCTCCATACTGTTTTCCAGAGTGGCTGTACCAACTTGCATTCCCACCAGCAGTGTAAGAGGGTTCCCCTTTCTCTGCATCCTCGCCAACATCTGGTGTTTCTTGAGTTGTTAATTTTAGCCATTCTAACAGGTGTGAGGTGGTATCTTACTGTAGTTTTGATTTGTATTTCCTTGATGCCAACTGATGTTGAGCATATTTTCATCTGTCTATTGGCCATTTGTATGTCTTCTTTGAGTAATGTCTGTTCATGGCTACTGCCCATTTCTTGACTGGATTATTTGGGTTTTGGTTGAGTTTGATAAGTTTGTTATAGATTTTGGATACTAGCCCTTTATCTGATAAGACATTTGCAAATATCTTCTCCCATTCTGTAGGTTGTCTTTTAGTTTTGTTGACTGTTTCCTTTGCTGTACAAAAGCTCTTTATCTTGATGAAGTCCCAATGGTTCATTTTTGCTTGTTTCTCTTGCCTTTGAAGACATGTCTAGCAAGAAGTTGCTGCGGTCGAGGTCAAAGAGGTTGCTACCTAAGTTCTCCTCTAGGGTTTTGATGGATTCCCGTCTCACATGTAGGTCTTCCATCCATTTGGGTCCTTTATTTTTACCCATGATTTCTTTCCTTCATTCCCTTCAGCTCTCTACTCTACCTCCATATGCCATTCATCAATCCATCAACTGATACTTTGGGTTCTATCTCCAAAACACATTCCAAATCAAGCCACCTCTCACTATCTCCATTGCTACCACTTTAGTTCAAGCCATTGTCATTTTTCTCTAGGTTAAATTACTAAATTGTCTATGTTTATTCTTTCTTTCCTTTACAATCTATTCTCCATTCAGCAGATATATCAAAGAATATCTCTCCCCTGACTAAAACTTCCAGTGGCATTTAATAATATCTAATTCTTTACTTTGGTCTACATTTCTGATGATCGGATCCTGTGCTTTCCTCCTAAACATATATTCTTTCCTCAAATGATTAGCCTAAACCAGTGGTTCTCAAACTTGAAGGGTTCTAAGACTGAGACAGGAAATATGCAAGATGAGCCTGGAGCATCTTGTAGCATCATAAAGTAAGGAAGTGGTAACACATACTTACTGATGGACATATGTTAAAGGGGCACAGGAGCTAACTGAAAGAGTCTCTAGTGGCCAAAACTAGAATAACTTCAGCAACAAAATAAAGTAGTATTGGATTATAAATCTAAGTGTAAGATCCATAAATGAATGGTTAAGCAAATTAATAAATGGGGAGAGGAGACAAATCTCTCATGCAGAAGAATTCCAAATAAATTATGCAGATATTTCACCCTAAAGAGAAATCTGAGAAACACTACTTCAGCCCAGATGATTAAGGTCAACATCAATAGTCATAAATCATATTGATAGTGTGTGCTCTTGGTGAAAAATGACATTTTAGTTCTGTGGTCTTTCTCCCAAAAACCCATAAGCCTAGTCTAATCACAAGGGAAACATAATACAAACTCCAGCCAAAAGCATCCTACAATATGCCCAACCAGTACTCCTCAAAACTATTGGCAAAAACAAAAAAATCTGAGAAACTATCATATCCAAGAGGAACCTGTACCAACTAACTGTAATGTGGCATCTGGATGGGATCCTGGAACAGAAAAAGGACATTAGATAAAAATGAGGAAATCTAAATAAACTATGGGCTTTGCTTAATAATAATATATCAAAATTGGTTCATTAATTGTAACAAATGTAGCACACTAATGTAAAATGTTAATAATAGAGGAAACTGGTGGGTGGTATATGGGAACTCTCTGTACTATCTGTTCAATTGTTCTAAATTTAAAACTGTTCTAAAAAAAATAATGTCTGCTTTTTGAAAGTTTTAAAAAGAAGAAGACAAGCCTCATGGGGAAGTTATAAACTTTCTGAGTGGATTGCTCCAGGGCTTGAAATGGGAGTTTTGAGTTATTCTTATTCAAATCCCAGGTGACTTTTCATTTACACCACAAATTTACTAAGACTAGGCACTGATTTAATGCTCCAGATGTAAATAAAATAGGCCGGGCTATTCTCCTTTTCCCCAAAGGCATAGTAAAGTTGGTATGAGTTTCCCCAGCCTGTGTTTACCTGCAGAAATCCTGCTAATCACTTCTCTTTGACTTTCTCAAACTTAGAGATAGGTTACAATTGTCAGTAGATCTCACATGTTTATACCTTGTTCCACTTTGCATAGACACTTAAAAGCTAAAAATAACAATTAAGTGTACATAAGAATCAGCCAGAAGGCTTATAAAAACATTGATGACGGGATGCTACATCTAGAATTTCTGATTCCCTAAGTCTTGCATTTCTTCTTCATTTTTTTAATTGAAGTATAGTTGACACACATTAATTTCAGGTGTACAATGTAGTGATTTGATAAGTCTATATGTTATGCTATGCTCACAAGTGTAGCTACGATCTGTCACCATACAATGCTATTACAATACTTTTGACTATATTCCTTATGCTGTGCCTTTTATTCCTGTGACTTATTCATTCCCTAACTGGAAGCCTGTTATCTCCCACTCTCCTTCACCCATTTTGCCCGTTCCCCACCTCCTCCCTCTGGCAACCATCAGTTTGTTCTCTGTATTTGCAGGTGTGTTTCTGCTTATTGTTTGTTTATTCATTTGTTTTGTTTTGCTAGAGTTCACATATATTCTCCTGCATGTATTGTGCTTTAATATACTATCTAAACCAACTGCAACAAGCATGAGGTCATGAGAGAAGGTGCCAAAAGATGGCATAGTAAAGAGGTGGGGATAACCTGCATCTTGAGGACATCATTGAGCTATTGAAGCAACTAACCCTGAAGCCCGGCCTATTTTCGAACAACCTATTGTGAGATAATTTCCTTATTGTCTAAGTCAATCTGAGTCTCAGTACTCAGTTTCTCATAGTTAAGATCATCCTGGGACACTACCTCTCAGATCCCATCCCTTCCACTCTTTTCATCATTTATTAGTTCCAGCTATAGTGTCCTTCAGTTTCTTGAACCTACAAAGCTCATTCTATGTGAGGATCTGACAGCTGACAGTCCCTCTACCTGGACACTCTGGCCCCAGACCTCCCCATGGCTGGATCCTTCTTGTCACTGGAGTCTTAGCTCAAATGTTACTTTTCATAGATATCTTTCCAGACCACACAATTGAAGTGGTGTTTTTCAGCCCACCTCCAATAATTTTTTACCTTATTACCCCATTTTGTTTTTGACAGAATATTTACAGCATCCTAAATTTTTTTAAGATTGTATTTATTTATTTGAGAGAGAGAGAGCAGGAGCAGGGGAGCAGAGGGAGAGGGAGAAGCAGGCTCCCCACTGAGCAGGGAGCCTGACGACGTGGGACTCAATCCCAGGATCATGACCTGAGCCAAAGGCAGATGCTTAACTGACTGAGCCACCCAGGTGCCTCACAGCATCCTAAATTATATCATAGCATTTGTACATTTACTTCTTCGTTCATTTTCAGTCTCATCACTCCCTTCTCTTTCTACACGGTAAGATCCATGAGATTTGAGACCATCTCTGTCTTGCTAATTTCCATATTTCCACTACCTGGAAGAGAGCCTAGGAATGGAAGGAGTGATTAACAAATATTTGTTTAATGAACAAATTAACCAAAAAAGGCTAACGTATGTTCATTTTTTTAAAAAATTGGACTTTTTCCAAATGTGAGAATTTTAGAAAGATTGTTGAGAGAGCATATTTAAAGGTAGATCTTAAAGATTCCCTTCAAAACAAAATCACTCCACGTAGGGAACCAGGTATTGCATCTACACATAGTACACCCAAATTATCAATAAAAGATCAACCACAGCTGTCACCAAAACTCCTGGTGTATTAAAGTAATTGCCAACAGATCTATACACCAAACTAGAGCAATGTCAGCAAAAGGAAGGGTGGCAACTTTCCAAAGTAAAAAACCACTGAAGGCAGAAAAAAATACCCTGTCTCTGGCCCAAGAAGCCAGAGACAGGTAAAAAATTATTTCTTATGTTTGTATTTTTAAATAGTGGTGTTTGTTAATTACCTGATGTCTTTAAAAAATATTAATGCCTGGCTCCCACACTAGACATTCTGATTGGATGTGTATGAGACAAGACAGTCCATTGGAAGTTTTAAAAGCTTCCAGGTAATTCTAATGCCTAATAAAGTTTGGAAACTACTAGCTCACAACTTTCTTTTCTTGGTATTTTCCAATTAAATTTCAAAAAAGAGAGCATTTGATTAACCCATCTTATCTTTTTGTTTTGTTTTGGTTTTGATTTTTTAATTTAAATTTTAGGTAGTTGGCATACAGTGCAATATTGGTTTCTGAAGTGGATTTCAGTGATTCATTGCTTACATAAAACACCCAGTGCTCATCATAACAACTGTCTTCCTTAATACCCATACCCATCTAGCACATCCCCCACCTAATCACTTAACCTGGCTCAGCAACTCAAGTCAGCTTCCTAGGAGGGGATCAGAGATATGCTTGAAAGAACATAGGCCAGGAGAGTTGAAAAGTGTGTTTCTCACTTGTTTTTCAGAAAGAAGCTGCATCCAAAGGGCACCCTCAGGAGCACGGTGGTGGGATAATTTATTACTCCCTCCAACAGCTAAAAGTTTTCTGTTCTCTGGATTGATTGCCTACTCTGAACCCACTTACAGGAAGCACCCTCCCTGCCTTCTTCTGAGACATCATCATACAGGTCAGACAAATTGATTTTCCCCATATTCTGTTTTTAATCTTACTTTTGCAATTGGAAAAGCCTCTTTACCAAGGCCAGGCTGGCCTGATGGATAGGCAGAATTGGCTTATGGAGTAGGATTTCTAGTTGAGTGCTAATGCCTTTAACTCCCAAAATATTTCCCTAGACACTACCCATGATTGAACTTCACCTAAAAAGGGGACAAAATCCTTCAAAATTGAAGAATCTTTATTTTACATGGTTACAAGGTGTTTATATCCTATAACTTTTTTAAGTGTCTTATTGAATGTGAACTATACATCCCTGTTCAGGTAATCTACTGTATGCTTATAACAAATTTAAACCAAACAGGGTTTACTAAGTTCTTAACCTCATTGAATATTCAAAAGAAGATTTTATTTGCTTTTATTTTTTCTACAAATTACTTTTTAAACTCAGGGGATATTTTCTCATCCTCCTTCTCAAGGGACTAAAGAAGAGCACCTTTACTCTGTCTCATTTACCATCAAAATAAGCCACAATATATATTCAAAGTCTGAGAAGCTAGAGAGTTCAAAGCATGGGATTATCAGACATTATTCTGTTCAGAATTATGAATGTGGTAGGTAAGAAAGAACTCCACTCACTATTGCTGCAGGTATAATACCTGTACTTATACATGGATTCATAGACAAAATAACCAATTATAAAAGGCCTTCTAAACTGGTTTTGGTTTGGGCCACCTGGGTAGCTCAGTCATTAAGCTCTGGACTCTTGGTTTTGGCTCAGATCATGATCTCAGGGCCCTGATATTGAGCACCACGTGGGTTCCATGCTCAGTGTAGAGTCTGCTTGAGATTCTCTCCCCACCCCCATGCTTCTCCTCCTGCTCTCAAATACTCTCTCTCTAATAAATAAAATCTTTAAACTAGTTTTGGTTTATAAATCACTCTGCCCTGAATATACTTCCATTTTTATTTGTTTCTTAGTCCTATAAACATACCTACATTACTCTTGTTTAATCTTTGTCTCTGACTTGTCAGTTAATTTTGGTCTGCTAGTCCTGTTTTCACTTCTAAATTAAGTATCCTGTTTCCTTATCTGCCTGATGACTCTATTTGGGCTTAACAAGAGAAAAAAATATTTTCAAATATTAGTCTTACGTTAATTTATAATTAGGGCTAACAGACTCTGCCTTCACTATCTTATTTATAGTATTAACCACCTATGCATCAAACCTTATGATATGTACCATAGGGGAAAATAAAAATACAGTTTCTGCCCATTATAGAAGTTGTAGCATGATTTTTAAAAAATGTATTCAAACAAGTGGTCTATGAGGTAGAAAGTAGTAAGTCTACCCCAGAAATTTCACCAAGATTTGGTAGGAGGACACAGCTAGAATGCAGCAGAGGAAATAGAAACCAGATTCAAGGAAAACAGATGATTAGGAGAAATATGTAGTAAATTTCATTGTCAAGAAAGTATATACCTACAAGAAAATATATAAATTGGGAAGTAAAAGGAAGCTGCAGAGCGTTTAATTTTAGGAAAAATGAGGCTGGAAGGAGTAAATAATTCTGTAATTATATAACAGACTACATGCCAGATTGAGAAAATATGTGAGTAAACCTTGAGAGAGATTATAAACTTTATAAGCACAAGTTATACAAGTGATATAGGATATCAATAATCAAGACACCTTTTTTGGTCAAATCCTATCTGAGAAATTCTGGACTTTGCTTCCACAATGTGTTTCTCTCTGAAAGTGTAGAAAGTAACCTGTAAAACTGTTTCTCTAAAAGGGAATAAGGACTTGGTTAAACAGAAATGTCAAATCCTTGAGGGAAAGTAACCATATAATCTTGGATTTTGCAACAGCTGGCAAAAGAGGAAGTTGGCCCAGTCAAGAATATATACTACTTGGGAAGCCAGATTCTAAGACATTCAAAAGAAAAGTAAAACTGATTTTATACTCTGGTCTCCATAAAAGAAAGTGACTCAGAAAGTTGGAAGATTTTAAAAATAATTTTTATTATTTAGCACCAAATCCTGACTTAAAGAATAATAAATGCATTCAAAAAAGTGTTATATGAGATTTTTTTCAAAATGAGAATAAGAGGGCGCCTGGGTGGCTCAGTTGGTTAGGCGACTGCCTTCGGCTCAGGTCATGATCCTGGAGTCCCGGGATCGAGTCCCGCATCGGGCTCCCTGCTCGGCGGGGAGTCTGCTTCGTCCTCTGACCCTATCCCCTCTCATGTGCTCTCTGTCTCTCTCATTCTCTCTGTTTCAAATAAATAAATAAAAAAAAAAAAAAAATCTTAAAAAAAAAAAAAAAAAAAAAAAAAAAAAAAAAA
>NC_058411.1:94428976-94439370 GCF_002201575.2 Neomonachus schauinslandi
AAAAAAAAAAAAAAAAAAAAATGAGAATAAGAGAGAGAAGACTAAGTAAGGAGGGACTAGTGTAGATGCCCTGGAAGTTCTCTGGTGAGCCCAGAATCTTTAAAAATGTAGAAAAGTTGGAAATAAGAGGCATCATCAGGTATGATTATAAAAGAGGTCTTAGAATTATTTTAAAAATGGTAGTAAGCTGTTAAAAAACCTGTAGTGAGCTTAGGCTTGAAGAAAAACTGTGACAAAGGGAAGAAGAAGAATAAACATAGAAAGGATGGAAAGAAGCTGCATAATGAAATGTCTTCAGTATCATAGGGAAGAAATCAACTAAATAATAGCTGTAGCTCACAGGCTTGGGAACAAGAATGGAAAGAACAGTGGGCTGAGCTTCAGTGAAATCAGTTTCTCACCCCTTCTATATCAGCCTTAATTCCTAGAGTTTCCATTTCCTTCCTGGGCAAATAGAGCTCTTTACTGCCAGGGAATCTGTTTGGATCTGTACAAGAGTGAGCCACATACTTGGTCCACTTCCTTCTTCCCAAGACCCCCATTTTCTAAGTAGATTCTTTTCTTTTACCATTTTAGTTCCTATAGCTCTGTTCAGCCTTCTTAGAGTCCTCTTACTCTAGAGTGTTTAGGTGAGCAAAGACAAATACAAATTAAAAATAAGTTGATGCCCCCTATTGAAAATAGGGGGAAGAGATTTTCCTCTCCTCCTTTTTCCTTGAGCATTTACCTTAAAAAACTTGGAATTGTAAGTATTTTCTCTGCTCTTTGAAATGTATATAAATCCTTTTGAAGCCCAAATGGACCTTTTGTCAGCGGGTCTCTTGCCTATTTTATGACCCAGAATGGCTTTCTCAGCCGGCGTTGGTGGTATAGTGGTGAGCATAGCTGCCTTCCAGAATGGCTTTCTCAAGGACCTGGGAACTATCTGTTTGAAATGCCAACATCAGGGGCGCCTGGGTGGCTCAGTCATTAAGCGTCTGCCTTCGGCTCAGGTCGCGATCCCAGGGTCCTGGGATCAAGCCCCGCATCGGGCTCCCTGTTCTGTGGGGAGCCTGCTTCTCCCTCTCCCACTCCCCCTGCTTGTGTTCCCTCTCTCGCTATGTCTCTCTCTGTCAAATAAATAAATAAAATCTTTAAAAAAAAAAAAAAGAAATGCCAATATCAAAGAAGATAACACCCCCATCTCCCACTTTCTAATGGAGGGTAGGGGCCAAATTTCAGTGGGCGCCTTACCCAATTTTGCAAAATTGCCTCCTGTTATAAAGAGATGAGAAGTTTATATTTCCTTTGGATAAAGCAATTTAGCTAACACAGATGGTCACCCCAATTACCAGGTAAAGTTAGAATGAATTATGTGTAACAAATGGAGCTGCCAAGTCCTCTTAAGAATCAGTTATTATTTATCTTGAAAACATATATATAATTGGTTGTATCTGCTTGAGTCTATAAGGCGGGGTAATTCCTTTCTGCCTGCAATTTCTTAGCAGATTGCCTGTCATGTGCAGCACATTCTGGTTTAATGCTTCATTCATTAGTAAATGTGTTTTCTTTCTCTACTACATTTGTGAACAGCATTTCTGGGTTAAGAGAAGATTTTGTTTTTAAGTATTTTTGTCCAACAGGTACCAACCATTCTTTTCCTGATGGCTCATTGAAAATTAATCTACGGGGGCACCTGGGTGGCTCAGTTGGTTGCCCAACTCTTGATCTCAGGTCATGACCTCAGGGTCCTGGGATTGAGCCCCAAGTAGGCTCTGTGCTCAACAGGGAGTCTGCTTGAGGATTCTCTCTCTTTCTCCCACTACCCCTCCCCACTCTACCTCTTTCTCTCTCTCTCTCTAAAATAAATAAATCTTTTTGAAAAAGAAAAGAAAAAGAAAATTAATATACAGAGGTGCCTGGGTGGCTCAGTCGGTTAAGCATCTGCCTTCAGCTCAGGTCATGATTCCAGGGTCCTGGGATAGAGCCACCTGTTGGGCTCCCTGCTCATCGGAGAGTCTCCTTGTCCCTCTCCCTCTGCCCCTCTCCCCCAAGTAAATAATAAATAATTCTTCAATAGTGTAGATGCCCTGGAAGTTCTCTGGTGAGCCCAGAATCTCTCTCTCTCTCAAATAAATAATAAATAAAATCTTACCAAAAAAAGAGAAAAAGAAAATTGATATACAAACATACATTGTGGCAGAATGCAAAAGACATCCTAAAAAAGTGTATGCCTACGGGAAAAGAGGTAAACTCACAATACCGTTAGTTTGAGGGTGTTACTTTATCCAATATCAGCAGCTGACATCTTCAATGATGTATTTATTATTGTTTAACTAAAGTTTTTTAGACTAGCTTTTTTCCCCCTTTGATTCTAAGTAAGTACAGGTCAGAATTCACCTTACGTTGAGTTTCTGTCCTGAAAACAAGATTGTGATCCATAAAATAATGTTAAAATGACATCTGGAAGTTTTTCCAAATGGGAAAAAATAGCTTTTCCAATATTTTTATTGGTATATATGAATACTAAACATTTGCAGTGTACATAACAGAAGGGTCATTGTAGTCTACTGAAATTACCGTCTTCCATAATAAAACATTTCATGAGAGGTCACTGAAACCATGGAAACCATTTAGCAGCATATTCTCTCCCACCAGCTGCTATATATCGACAGTGATTGGCCTTTGACAGATATTTGCTGGTGGAAGCCATGTGTTTCCCCATGGGGTAAGGACTGTCATATTGGAGACTAGCTAGGCATCACTCTTATACAGGGACAACAGCAAAACAAAGATGTCCATGTGGTGATGGATATACAGGAAATCTTGGTGAGAGAAATGGAGGACTAAGTTCCCTGTGGCCAGTAACCAGTATGTTTTAGGAATACAGAATTAAACAAAAATTTTAGAGATGTCATTGCAATACCAAGATGAAGAATATGGATGACACATATTTCATTTCATAAATCAACTTTAATTGTGAGTGACTGATTGGAAAACTCTGCTGAGAAAGACTCTAAGGTTGTATCACGAGCTCAGAAGCAGGGAGCAGCAGCCCATGAGTCACATATTTACTATTCCTCATAAAAAGGCTCTTTTTGCACTTTGTGCTTTGGTTAGACCTACTGAAGGAATATAGGCTGAGCTCGTCTATAAGAGAGAGCCAGGAAATGACTGCAGTCAGTTAGATGACAAATCCTGACACAGGCTGTAGCATGAGGGATGACTGACAAGTTTTTGACCACAAGAATCCAACTCACTCAAAGCCATAATTTATGGAGACTGGGAAGGAAACATCTGTTCAACAACTCCCCCAAATTTCAGAGCTGAAGGACTTGTCTTAGGGGAAAAAAACACATAAGAATCAACTAACTTCTAAGAAAGCAAAGGAGAGTACTCAGTAGGGGCCATGCTAGCCAGTGATCACCTAGGGCATTTTTGAAGAAGTCATATCTCTCCTTGCTGGTTGATTTTTAATTTTTCCTTCAATCCCAACCCATTTTATTTATGGAATCCTAGCCTATAAGGTATCTTGGAACTTATGGAATACAACTCCCCAATCTTCCAGAAAAAGAAGAAAGGTGAAACCCAGAAAGGTAAATTGTTTAAGGTTACATAGCTGCTAAGTGGCAAGGCCAGGGCTAAAAACCCAAGGACCAGAAGATGTCAGTGCTCTTCATTTCATTATTCTGGGAGACTGACCCTGCCTCCTTCACTCAGTCAACCTGGAGTTCTTTTCTCAGGCAAACCCTCACCTCATGAAGGACCCCACCAGGGTCCTGTGCTTAGACTTGGAGGTATGTCTTAAGTGACAAATACTGTGTGATTCCACGTATATGTGGTATCTAAGGTAGTCATATTCATACACACAGAATGTCAGGGGCTGGGGAGAGGGAAAACTTGGGAGTTGTTTAATGGGCATAGTTTCACAAGATGAAAACAATCTGGAGATCTGTTGCACAGTAATATGAATATATGAAATACCATTGAACTGTACACTTAAAAATGGTTAAGATGATAAACTTTATATATATATTTATCTTTATTTTATTTTAATTATGTTATGTTAGTCACCATACAGTACATCGTTAGTTTTTGATGTAGTGTTCCATGATTCATTGTGTATAACACCCAGTGCTCCATGCAATACATGCCCTCCTTAATACCCATCACCAGGCTAACCCACCCCCTGACCCCCCTCCCATCAGAAACCCTCAGTTTGTTTCCCATAGTCCATAGTCTCTCATGGTCTGTCTCCCCCTCTGTTTCCCCCCCTTCATTTTTCCCTTCCTTCTCCTAATCTCCTCCATGCTATTCCTTATGTTCCACATATAAGTGAAACCATATGATAATTGTCTTTCTCTGCTTGACTTCTTTTAAAAATAGGCATATGTAAATCTCTCAGAAGTAACAGTCTCTCCATATACTTTTCACCTTTTATCACAAAGCAAAGTTGATGCATAAATTGAGAGGACTGGCCTTAAGAAGGAAGTTGCTAATCTGACCTCATATTGCTAGGACATGAGCATTGGGAAAGGACCTAGTCCCTGATGAGGTTGGGAAAGACTTCTCATTGGTGGGCCAGAAAGGGCAATGAGTGCCTTATATGGGGGAAAAAGAATACCACTGGTGAACAGAGGCCAATCAGATCAGCAGAGGCCAAGCCAGGAGAGAGGTGTGTATTATGCCAGCAATAGCAAATTAGCAGAATGCTCAAGAGGAAAATCTTTCCTCATCAATGTCCACAGACCAAAAGGGAACATTGGATAATTGCTACCATATGACTGTGGGATCCTATAATTTGTCTAATAGAAGAGACATCATTTTTCCTGATTTCCTTTGTTTTCATAAAATTTCTGTCTGTGGCTTACAAGTGATAGAATAAATATCAGCTCTGGGCAATAACCAATGAAGGAGAAAGAACATTGTCTCTAGAGTCTGAGTCCAGTTGTACCAACTTCCAGCCTGGTAATTCAAGATGACAAGAAAAAATATAGATAAAACTCCTACCACAGTAGCTGCACAACTTGGAAAATGACGCTCTGGATAAATTAGGCCTAGAAACATTAAGTGGCCCTATGCACATGATCACATCCCAGTATCATCTTTCCAGTAAATGTATGAAAACATACCTGTGTAGTTCAGCACCATCCTAATCTCTTCCATCCACCTCATAGAAACTCTCTGCCCTTCCCATCAATTGGTCAATGACTAATTCTCCTAAAAATAAGAGAAGGAAGGAGAAAGGTAGTGAGAAGGGCACAACCACCAGACCAGCACCATCATATCCATATTTTAATAGAAAACATTTACATAATAGGAAGCTTAAGTTTTATTATGTCCCTGCTCAAAAACCTTTTGTGGTTTCTGATATGCATGTTCAAGTGTTTAAGGGAAACAGTAAATAGATTGATGGATAAATAAAAGAATAAATGTGTTTAGATATATAATTATATAAGCCAGTTGCTGGTTATAAAATTCTTTCAATTTTTCTCTATGGTTGAAAATTTTTATAATAAAATGTTGAAGGAAATAATTATCCATGATATCCTAACATAGCAGTTTAAGCACAGAAGATACTTAATATATGTTTGTTGTATAAAACCACAAGTGGGTGATAAATACTTTGACAAATGACAATTTCCAGTGATGGAAATAGCACAAATCTCAACAGGATTTAAATAAAATACAAGACCTAAGAAAAATGGTCTTTTCCTCGATGCAATGGATGTATAATATAAGACCTGAGGAACCTCTAATTCTTTTTCCAAATTTTGTCAATATTCATTATGAATGAATTTGCCTTTTACCTGTCCCCTGGAAAGTCATTTTCTAAACATACAAGAGTCCACAAGGAAGTTACTACAGAACTATTATGTGTTTATGCCAAGTCTAATCTCATACTTACTCTCTTAGCAGTAGTTGACTAACCAGGATACAGGGATGCACTTGGTATAAATTCTAGTCTCAAATCTGCTACCAAATTCCATAAGGTATTCATCAAGTTACTCATCACAACTTACTTTGGGTCCCATAATCACCAAACAGGAGTTATGCCAAATATATGAGACAGTGGTAGAGCCAAAGTCAACAGCCCTACCTCACAGACATTGCCTCTGAGGTTTCTTGCTTAATATGGCTCCTGGGCCCCCTGTAAGGTATTACCCATATGTTCACCCATAAGACACAAATGTGGGGATGATTGCCATAACTCTAAACATTGTACAGCAGTTTAGAGTCCACAAAGTAATTTTCATGTACCTTATCTTTAAAGCACATAACATTGCTCTTAAGTAACGTCTCCCCTTTACAGATGAGTAAAGTGAGGATAAACAAAATAAAATTTCTTCAGGGTCAGTATAGAAGTCGAGGACCAAGCCCAGGTTTTCTGGTTCTGAATCTTGCTCTGATTTCATTGCATTGTCATCCATCCCATTCCTTAAGCCACCAGGCTCTCCCATTAGATATGGTTCTCATTTTAAACTGAAGTGACCTCCCCAGGTTACAAACTTAGGGCCTCTTAGGATCTCTGTACCCTGTTCCTGGCTGCCATTTTTACCACATAGCAAATGAAGGGCGAATGCCACTGAATCAAGAAATTTTTCTTCCCTTTCCTGAGGATGCCCTATCATTCATCTTCCCCATATGTCCAACTCAGCACTGGAGGAGTTTTAGGAGCCAGTTTTAATGGAAACAGATTTGATTGCACACTAAGACCTCCTTCTAGTTTAAAAAAAAAGTCAGCTAGGTATCTCTACCATGCAAAAAGGCATTTGGCAGAAGCTAAGATGGATCTTGAACACACATCCTCATAAAATATATCAAAGGATAGAACTTCCCAAAGTTCCTTCTACCTGAATGCAAAGTGATGCCCACAAACTTCAAATAAATAAAAACATAACACTTCTGAAGATATAAACAAGATGTTAAATAGGAAAGATGTGCCATAGGAATTGCCAAATAGATTGAAATGAAAGGGAAGGAAATCAGGAGGGTGGAAGTCAGAAGGAAGTATTTCCCTAGTGTTGTGCATGTTTTATCATATTTAGTCTCAAAATTACCTAACCAGGTAGTTATTATTATTCAGTTTTGAAGAAATCGAGGCACAGAGTCATTAGAGGACATGCCCAGGGACAGCCATTAAATGAGTTGGGATTCAAACCCAGATCTGTCTGAATCCAATGATCATTTTACCATCCAGGACTAGGAGAGGAATAAAGAGATATCAGGAGATGTCAGGCCCCTTCTTTTAGAAAAAGTTCAAACCAGTGGTAACTCTGAAGTCCACATTAGTCTATTTAACGGTTCTTTCCCCAGCTTCTTTAAAGTTTTTGTCTGTTTATTTATTTATCTATTTATTTGAGAGAGAGAGAGAGAGAGAGCAGGCGTTCATGAATGGGGGGAGAGGCAGAGGGAGAAGGAAAGGAAATCTCAAGCAGACTCTGCACTGAGCATGAAGCCTGATGTGGGGCTCGATCCCAGGACATGAGATCATTACCTGAGCTGAAATCAAGCGTCTGATGCTTAAGCAACTGAGCCACCCAGCACCACCAACCGCCCAGCTTCTGAAACGCCATCATGCTCACTAATAAGGTAGTCCAGTATCTCCCTAGCTGAGGTCATTTGAGTCCATTCTAGGATTAGTAAAGGAATTCAGTGGCAAATCCTCAGTGTTATCTGCCAGTCACCAGCCTCATTTCCTGGCGAGGAATAGGTCGTCTTAGCTGCCTCGGTCACAGTGTGTGAAGGATAAACCAAGAAGCCATTTAGGTCAGACTCCAAAGATTGTTCTATAAGCCAGATCACAATGTTGACTTTCCCTAAGAGTGAAAATCCCAGGAAAACTGATTTGTGCTACCAAAATTCATACTAGTCAGATTTGCTCCAGTGAAAGAAAAGTTGGACAAGCTTCCAGAATTTCCAAACTCTGGGTCATCCCAGAGACTTATAATGAGCTGGGGCTGGACAAAATGATATTGGTCTCTACCCAGGATTTCTCACCTAGAGGACACCGAGTATTCTTTGCATCCATTTACACTTTAGGTCTCTTGGTAGATTTCTTTTGAAATCTGTTGCTGGAAAAGATTTGTTTAAAACTATTTATTCTAGGGCACCTGGGTGGCTCAGTTGGTTAAGCGACTGCCTTCGGCTCAGGTCATGATCCTGGAGTCCCGGGATCGAGTCCCACATCGGGCTGCCTGCTCGGCGGGGAGCCTGCTTCTCCCTCTGACCCTCCCCCATCTCGTGCTCTCTCTCTCTGTCTCATTCTCTCTCTCAAATAAATAAATAAAATCTTAAAAAAATAAAAATAAAAATAAATAAAACTCTTTATTCTAAATCTTTCATCTTAAACATGGACACTGGTACTTTCACAGGGGAAGGGGTTTGCTCAAGGTCACCCTAGGGGTCAGGATGGGCAGGGTTACACTGCTCTAACAAGAACTCCAAAAATCACAGTGGCTTAGCTCAGCAAAGGTGTATTTCTTCCTCACGCTTCACATGTGTTTTTCTGACACGTAATCCCTCAGAGACTCAGACTGACAGAAGCTCCACCTTAGTACATGCTTACACGATTACAAGAAAAGGAGAGATGGCATCAGGTGCTAGCAAGTTGATACTTCTACACACAAATGATATATATCTTTTCCACTCACATTTCATTGCCCATGGAAGTCACAGGCCATGCCTGATTTTAAGAGGCTATAGAAGTTCTACTGTGGTACCCAGCCAAAAGGAAGAGAGCAGCAATGTTTGTGAACAGCTCGAAGAACAACCAGAGTCACATAGCTGGTTAAGTACTAAGCCAAAACTAGAACACTGTTTATGAGTTTTTCTACTTCCCTATCCTTCAAGGCCTAGATCAAGTTCTACCTTTTACACAAAGCGATCTCTGACTATGCTGGCCCACTTTGCTCTCTCCTTTTACTCTGTTTTTCTGATTCTTTAAACTCTATCTGGGTACATTGGTAACTGTCCTCCACTGAAACCCAATACCTTCCTTCTTTTAAGACTAGGGAATATTTATTGGGTAAACATATTCATGCATTGAACACACACATACACACAAACACACAATTTTTAAGAAAACTCTCCATTGATGCTGGATCCTACAGTCTCCAAAAATGGTGCTAGAAAGAGAAAGGTCCTTCTCTCTAGACTCAGTAGAATACAAGACAGGGAGAATTTAGGGGGGCAGAGCAAGATGGCAGAGGAGTAGGAGACCTGGATTTCGTCTCCTATCAGGAATTCAGCTGGACAGGGATCAAACCATTCTGAACACCTACAAACTCAACAGGAGATCGAAGAAAAGAATAGCAACAACTCTCTGAACAGAAAAGCGACCACTTTCTGGAAGGTAGGACGTGCAGAGAAGTGACTCCGAGGTGATGTTCGGGAGGATAGACGGTGGGGGAAGGGGCCTCTGTCAGCCACTTCTGGTAAGTGATAGAGCCGCGGAGCACAAAATCGGAACTTTTAAAAGTCTGCTCCGCTGAGGGACGTCACTCCGGTGGCTAAGCGGGGGGGGGGGGGGGGGAACCCCCCGGGACAGTGTGGTCTCAGGACCCTCGGGGTCACAGAAAGACCAGGGGTGCCTGAGTGTGGCAGAGCTCCCAGGTAATGGAGCAGGGAAGCCGGCTGCAAAGGCGGAGCCCAGGAGCGGCTCTCAGCTCCGAGTTGTCATAAACTGTGATCCGCGGCACAGTTGGGCCACTGCTCCTCCAGCAGGGACCCAACAAGCGGCAGATCCGGGGAGACTCACCTTCCTCCCCCGGGAGGAGCCGCACGGGAGTGCACCGCAGGGATCTGCTGGGTTTGGAGACTCCATCCGGGGTCAGGTGCCAGGGATAGAAACGCACGGTCACAGGCCGGGTGAGCACAGAGGGCGGCCGGAGACCAGGGAGCCAGGAGTGACTGACTGCTTTTCTCTGGGGGCTCACTGAAGAGCGGGGCCCTGAGTTCTTGGCTCCTCCGGGGCGGAGACTGGGAGGCCGCCATTTTCACTCTCTGCCTCCAAAGCTGTAGGGAAAGCTCACAGGGAACAAAAGCTCTGGAGAGCAACCCGAGCAGATTACTTAGCCCCGACGGGCAAGGGCGGGGCAATTCCGACTCTGGCAAAGACATTTGGAAACCACGGCAACAGGCCCCTCCCCAGAAGATCAGCGAGAACAGCCAGCCAAGACCAAGTTTACCCATCAATGAGAACGGCAGAACTCCAGCGCTAGGGGAATACTGCACATAGAATTCATGGCTTTTTTACCATGATTCTTTAGTCTTTCAAAGTTAATTTTTTTTTAAACTGTTTTTTTTTCTTTTTTTTTTTGAATTTTTCTTTTTCCCTTTTTCAACCAACATCTTATCAATCCCTTTTTTTAAAAAACATTTTTATTTTTCATTTTTAGAGTCATATTCTATCC
>NC_058411.1:94439380-94482031 GCF_002201575.2 Neomonachus schauinslandi
GAAGAAGAAAGAGAGAGGGGGGCAGAAGGTATAATGGAGCAAATTATAGCAGAGAACTTCCCTAATTTGGGGAAGGAAACAGGCATCAAAATCCAGGAAGCACAGAGAACCCCTCTCAAAATCAATAAAAATACGTCAACACCCTGACATCTAATAGTAAAACTTATGAGTCTCATAGACAAAGAGAAAATCCTGAAAGCAGCTCAGGAGAAGAGATATGTAACCTACAATGGTAGAAACAATAGATTGGCAACAGACCTATCCACAGAGACCTGGCAGGCCAGAAAGGACTGGCAGGATGTAGTCAGAGCACTAAATGAGAAAAATATGCAGCCAAGAATACTATATCCAGCTAGGCTGTCATTGAAAATTGAAGGAGAGATAAAAAGCTTCCAGGACAAACAAAAACTAAAGGAATTTGCAAACACAAAACCAGCCCTACAGGAAATCTTGAAAGGGGTCCTCTAAGCAAAGAGAGAGCGTAAAAGCAACATAGACCAGAAAGGAACACAGACAATATACGGTAACAGTCACCTTACAGGCAATACAATGGCACTAAATTCCTATCTTTCAATAGTTACCCTGAATGTAAATGGGCTAAATGCCCCAATCAAAAGACACATGCTATCAGACTGGATTAAAAAACAAGACCCATCGATATGCTGTCTGCAAGAGACTCATTTTAGAACCAAAGACACCCCAGATTGAAAGTGAGGGGATGGAAAACCATTTACCATGCTAATGGACACCAAAAGAAAGCTGGGGTGGCAATCCTTATATCAGACAAATTAGATTTTAAACCAAAGACTGTAATAAGAGATAAGGAAGGACATTATATCCTACTTAAAGGGTCTATCCAACAAGAAGATCTAACAATTGTAAATATCGATGCCCCTAACATGGGAGCAGCCAATTATATAAGGCAATTAATAACAAAAGCAAAGAAACACATCGACAACAATACAATAATAGTGGGGGACTTTAACGCTCCCCTCACTGAAATGGACAGATCGTCTAAGCAAAAGATCAACAAGGAAATAAAGACTTTAAATGACACACTGGACCAAATGGACTTCACAGACTTATTCAGAACATTCCATCCCAAAGCAACGGAATTCACATTCTTCTCTAGTCTCCATGGAACGTTCTCCAGAATCGATCACATCCTAGGTCATAAATCAGGTCTCAACCGGTACCCAAAGATTGGGATCATTCCCTGCCTATTTTCAGACCACAATGCTTTGAAACTAGAACTCAATCACAAGAGGAAAGTCAGAAAGAACTCAAATACATGGAGGCTAAAGAGCATCCCACTGAAGAATGAATGGGTCAACCAGGAAATTAAAGAAGAATTTAAAAAAATACATGGAAACCAATGAAAATGAAAACACAACTGTTCAAAATCTTTGGGATGCAGCAAAGGCAGTCCTAAGAGGAAAGTATATAGCAATACAAGCCTTTCTCAAGAAACAAGAAAGGTCTCAAATACACAACCTAACCCTACACCTAAAGGAGCTGGAGAAAGAACAGCAAATAAAGCCTAAACCCAGCAGGAGAAGAGAAATAATAAAGATCAGAGCAGAAATCAATGAAATAGAAACTAAAAGAACAGTAGAACAGATCAACGAAACTAGGAGCTGGTTCTTTGAAAGAATTAACAAGATTGGGGGTGCCTGGGTGGCTCAGTTGGTTAAGCAACTGCCTTCGGCTCAGGTCATGATCCCAGGGTCCTGGGATCGAGCCCTGCATTGGGCTCCCTGCTCAGCTGGAAGCCTGCTTCTCCCTCGCCCACTCCCCCTACTTGTGTTCCCCCTCATGCTGTCTCTCTCTCTCTCTCTCTCTGTCAATTAAATAAATAAATAAAATCTTTAAAAAAAAAAAAGAATTAACAAGATTGATAAGCCCCTGGCCAGACTTTTCAAAAAGAAAAGAGAAATGACCCAAATCAACAAAATCATGAATGAAAGAGGAGAGATCACAACCAACACCAAAGAACTACAAACAATTATAAGAACATATTATGAGCAACTCTATGCCAGCAAATTAGATAACCTGGAAAAAATGGATGCATTCCTAGAGATGTATCAACTACCAAAATTGAACCAGGAAGAAATAGAAAACCTGAACAGACCTATAACCACTAAGGAAATTGAATCAGTTATCAAAAATCTCCCAAAAAACAAAAGCCCAGGGCCAGATGGCTTCCCAGGGGAATTCTACCAAACATTTAAAGAAGAATTAATATTTATTCTTCTGAAACTGTTCCAAAAAATAGAAATGGAGGGAAAACTTCCAAACTCATTTTATGAGGCCAGCATTACCTTGATCCCAAAACCAGACAAAGACCACATCAAAAAGGAGAATTACAGACCAATATCCCTGATGAACATAGATGCAAAAATTCTCACCAAAATACTAGCCAATAGGATCCAACAGTACTTTAAAAGGATTATTCACCACCACCAAGTGGGATTTATGTCTGGGCTGCAAGGTTGGTTCAACATCCGCAAATCAATCAATGTGATACAATACATTAACAAAAGAAAGAACAAGAATCATATGATCCTCTCAATAGATGCAGAAAAAGCTTTTGACAAAGTACAGCATCCTTTCTTGATCAAAACTCTTCAGAGTATAGGCATAGAGGGTACATACCTCAATATCATAAAAGCCATCTATGAAAAACCTACAGTGAATATCATTCTCAATGGGGAAAACTGAGAGCATTCCCCCTAAGGTCAGGAACGTGGCAGGGATGTCCACTATCACCACTGCTATTCAACATAGTATTGGAAGTCCTAGCCACAGCAATCAGACAACAAAAAGAAATAAAAGGCATCCAAATCAGCAAAGAAGAAGTCAAACTCTCACTCTTTGCAGATGATATGATACTTTATGTGGAAAGCCCCAAAGACTCCACCCCAAAACTGCTAGAACTCATACAGGAATTCAGTAAAGTGGCAGGATATAAAATCAATGCACAGAAGTCAGTGGCATTCCTATACACCAACAACAAGACAGAAGAAAGAGAAATTAAGGAGTTGATCCCATTTACAATTGCACCCAAAACCATAAGATACCTAGGAATAAATCTAACCAAAGAAGCAAAGGATCTGTACACAGAAAACTATAAACTACTCATGAAAGATATTGAGGAAGACACAAAGAAATGGAAAAACGTTCCATGCTCATGGATTGGAAGAACAAATATTGTGAAGATGTCAATGCTACCTAGAGCAATCTACACATTCAATGCAATCCCCATCAAAATACCATCCACTTTTTTCAAAGAAATGGAACAAATCATCCTAAAATTTGTATGGAACCAGAAAAGACCCTGCATAGCCAGAGGAATGTTGAAAAAGAAAAGCAAAGCTGGTGGCATCACAATTCCGGACTTCCAGCTCTATTACAAAGCTGTCATCATCAAGACAGTATGGTACTGGCACAAAAACAGACACATAGATCAATGGAACAGAATAGAGAGCCCAGAAATGGACCCTCAACTCTATGGTCAACTCATCTTTGACAAAGCAGGAAAGAATGTCCAATGGAAAAAAGACAGTCTCTTCAACAAATGGTGTTGGAAAAATTGGATAGCCACATGCAGAAGAATGAAACTGGACCATTTCCTTACACCACACACAAAAATAGACTCCAAATGGTTGAAAGACCTCAATATGAGACAGGAATCCATCAAAATCCTAAAGGAGAACACAGGCAGCAACCTCTTTGACCTCAGCCGAAGCAACTTCTTCCTAGAAACATCGCCAAAGGCAAGGAAAGCAAGAGCAAAAATGAACTATTGGGACTTCATCAAGATAAAAAGCTTTTGCAAAGCAAAGGAAACAGTCAACAAAACCAAAAGACAACCTACAGAACGGGAGAAGATATTTGCAAATGACATATCAGTTTTAGATGTAGTGCATAACTACATCTAAAGTATAAAGCCTTTAGTATCCAAAATCTATAAAGAACTCATCAAACTCAACACCCAAAGAACAAAGAATCCAATCAAGAAATGGGCAGAAGACATGAACAGACATTTTCCCAAGGAAGACATCCAAATGGCCAACAGACACATGAAAAAGTGCTCAATATAGCTCGGCATCAGGGAAATCCAAATCAAAACCTCAATGAGATACCACCTCACACCAGTCAGAATGGCTAGAATTAACAAGTCAGGAAATGACAGATGTTGGCGGGGATGCGGAGAAAGGGGAACCCTCCTACACTGTTGGTGGGAATGCAAGCTGGTGCAGCCACTCTGGAAAACAGTATGGAGGTTCCTCAAAAAGTTGAAAATAGAGCTACCATATGATCCAGCAATTGCACTACTGGGTATTTACCCCAAAGATACAAAAGTAGGGATCCAAAAGGGTACGTGCACCCTGATGTTTATAGCAGCAATGTCCACAATAGCCAAACTGTGGAAAGAGCCAAGATGTCCATCGACAGATGAATGGATAAAGAAGATGTGATATATATATACAATGGAATATTATGCAGCCATCAAAAGGAATGAGATCTTGCCATTTGCAACGATGTGGATGGAACTGGAGGGTATTATGTTGAGTGAAATAAGTCAAACAGAGAAAGACATGTATCATATGACCTCACTGATATGAGGAATTCTTAATTGCAGGAAACAAACTGAGGATTGCTGGAGTGGAGGGTGGGGTGGGAGGGAGGGGGTGACTGGGTGATAGACACTGGGGAGGGTATGTGCTCTGGTAAGCAGTGTGAATTGCGCAAGACTGTTGAATCTCAGATCTGTACCTCTGAAACAAATAATACATTATATGTTAAGAAAAAAAAAAGAAGAAGAAGGTAGCAGGAGGGGAAGAATGAAGGGGGGGAAATCGGAGGGGTAGACGAACCATGAGAGACGATGGACCTGAAAAACAAACTGAGGGTTCTAGAGGGGAGGAGGGTGGGAGGATGGGTTAGCCTGGTGATGGGTATTGAGGAGGGCACGTTCTGCATGGAGCACTGGGTGTTATGCATGAACAATGAATCATGGAACACTACATCTAAAACTAATGATGTAATGTATGGGGATTAACCTAAGAATAAAAAAACAAAATGGACAAAGGACTTGAATAGACATTTTACCAAAGAAGACATATAGTCATCAAGTTATATGAAAAGCTGATCAACATCACTAATTATTAGGGAAATGTAAATAAAACCACAAAGAGATTTTACTTCATACTGGTTGAAACAGGTATTATCAAAAAGTCAGAAGATAACAAGAATGTGGAGCAAAGGAATCCCTATACAATGTTGGTATAGCAACTTGAAAACAGTATGGGTGTTCCTTAAAAAATTAAAAATATAACTACCATATCATCCAGCAATCCCACATCTGGTTATATATCCAAAATAAATAAAATCACTATTTCAAAGATATATCTGTACTCCCATGGTCTGTGCAACATTATTCACAGTAGGCAAGATATGGAAACAAAATCTAAATATCTGTTGAAATGGTTAAAAATTGTGGGGGTGTGTCTGTGTGTGTATACATCTATACAAACACGTAACAAAATATTATTCAGTTTTAAAAACAGAAAGAAATCCTTATTCCACTGATGCAAGGATACTTCAATATTTCCAAATCAATCAACATGATACACCTCATCAACAAAATGAATGATAAAAATTATATGATCATGTCAGATGCAGAAAAAGTATTTGACAAAATTCAACATCCATTTATAATAAAAACTCTCAACAAAGTGGATTTAGAGGGAATATACCACAACATAATAAAGGCTTTATATGTGAAAAACCCACAGCAAACATCATACTCACTGGGGAAAAACTGAGAGCTTTTCCCCTAAGGTCAGGAACAAGACAAGATTGTCCACTCTCACCATTTTTATTCAACATAGTACTGGAAGTCCTAGCCACAGCAATCAGAAAACAAAAAGAAATAAAAGGCATCCAAATTGGTAAGGAAGAAGTAAAACTGTCACTATTTTCATAAGACATGACACCGTACATAGAAAACCCTAAAGACCTCAAAAAAAAAAAAAAAACCTACTAGAACTAACAAATGAATTCAGTAAAGTCACAGAATACAAAATCAATGTAGAGAAATCCATTACATTTCTATATACTAATGATGAAGCAGCAGAAAGAGAAATTAAGAAAACAATCCCATTTATAATTGCACAAAAAATAATAAAATACCTAGTGATAAACTTAACCAAAGAGGTGAAAGACTTGTACTCTGAAAACTATAAAATTCTGATGGAAGAAACTGAAGAAGACACAAAGAAATGGAAAGATACTCCATGCTAATGAATTGGAAGAACAAATATTGCTAAAATGCCATATTACCCAAAGCAATCTACAGATTTAATGTAATCACTATCAAAATACCAACAGCATTTTTCACAAAACTGGAACAAACAATCCTAAAATTTGTATGGAACCACAAAAGACCCTGAATAGCCAAAGCAATCTTGAAAAAGAAGAACAAAGTTGGATGTATCACAATTCCACACTTCAAGTTACACTACAAAGCTGTAGTAATCAAAACAGCATGGTACTGGCATGAAAATAGACACATAGATCAGTGGAACAGAACAGAAAACCCAGAAATAAACCCACAATTAAATGGTCAAGTAATCTTTGACAAAGGAAGGAAGAATATGCAATGGGAAAAAGAAAACTGGATAACTACATGCAAAAGAATGAAAATAAACATTTTTCTAGATATGTGTCCAGAGGGAAGGAAAATAAAAACAAAAATAAACTATTGGGACCACATCAAAATAAAAACCTTCGGCACAGCAAAGGAAACAGTCAACAAAACTAAAAGGCAACCTGTTTAATGGGAGAAGACATTTGCAAATGACATATCCAATGAAGGGTTAGTATCCAAAATATAGAAGGAACTGACACAACTCACATGAAAAAAACAAATAATCCAATTAAAAATGACAGAAGATATGAACAGACATTTCTCCAAAGAAGACACACAGATGGCTAAAAGACATATGAAAAGATGCTCAACAACATCATGGAAATGCAAATCAAAACTACAATGAGGGGCGCCTGGGTGGCTCAGTTGGTTAAGCAACTGCCTTCGGCTCAGGTCATGATCCCAGGGTCCTGGGATCGAGTCCCACATCGGGCTCCCAGCTCAGCAGGAAGCCTGCTTCTCCCTCTCCCACTCCCCCTGCTTGTGTTCCTGCTCTCGCTGTCTCTGTCTCTGTCAAATAAATAAATAAGATCTTTAAAAAAAAAAAAAAACTACAATGAGATTTGACCTCACATCTATCAGAATGGCTAAAATCAAAAACACAAGAAACAATAAGTGTTAGTGAGGATGTGGAGAAAGGGGAACCCTCTTGTGCTGTTGGTGGGAATGCAAACTGGTGCAGCCACTGTGGAAAAGAGTATAGAGGTTCCTCAAAAAGTTAAAAATAGAACTACCCTAAGATCCAGTAGTAGGGTATTTATTCCAAAAATACAAAAACACTAATTCAAAAGGATTTGTGCACCCCTAGTTTATAGCAGCATTATTTAAAATAGCCAAATTATGGAAGCAACACAAGTGTCCATCAATAGTTGAATGGACAATGAATTGGTATATATATATGTATGTATATACATATACATTTATATATACATACATATATATATATATATATATGGAATAAATGGAATATTATTCAGCCATAAAAAAGAATGAAATCTTCTTATTTGCAGCTACATGGATGGAGCTAAAGAGTGTAATGTTAAGTGAAATAAGTCAGCCAGAGAAAGACAAATACTATATGATTTCACTCATATGTGGAATTTAAGAAACAAAATAAGCAAAGGAAAAAAAAGGAGACAAACCAAGAAACAGACTCAATGGGATTTATCACATTGATTTTCAAATATTAAATCACCCTTGCAACCCAGGAATAAATCCTGCTCCATCATGGTGAATAATTTTTTTAATGTATTGTTGGATTCGGTTTGCTAATGTTTTGTTGAGGATTTTTGACCTATGTTCATTAGGTTATTAGCCTGGAGTTCTCTTTTTTCATAGTGTCTTCATCTGGGTTTGTGAACAAGGGTATGCTGGCCTCATGGAATGAATTTGGAAGCTTCCCTTCCTCTTCTATATTTTGGAATAGTTTGAGAAGAATAGGTATTAACACTTCTTTATTTTTTTTAATTTTATTTTATTATGTTATGTTAGTCACCATATAATACATCATTAGTTTTTGATGTAGTGATCCACGATTCATTGTTTTCATATAACACCCAGTGCTCCATACAGTACATGCCCTCCTTAATACGCATCACTGGGCTAACCCATCCCCCCAACTCCTCCCCTCTAAAACCCTCTTCTTTAAATGTTTGGTAGAATTCACCTGTGAAGCCATCTGGTCCTGGACTTTTGTTTGTTGGGAGTCTTTTGATTACTGATTGAATTTCATTGCTAGTAATTTGTTCAAATTTTCTATTTCTTCCTGATTTAGTTTTGGGAGGTTATGTTTCTAGGAATTTATCCATTTTCTCTAGGTTTCCCAATTTGTTGGCATATAATTTTTCATAATAATCTCTTATAATCCTTTGTATTTTTATGGTGTCATTTGTTATTTCATCTCTTTCATTTATGATTTTATTTGAGTTCTCTTTCTCTCTGTCTCTCTCTCTCTTACTGTCTGTCTCTCCTCCCCTTCTCTTTCTCTCTCTTTTTATGAGTCTGGTGAAAGGTTTATCAGTTTTGTTGATTTTTTTCAAAGAACCAGCTCCTGGTTTTACTAATCTGTCCTATTGGTTTTTTAGTCTCTTTCATTTCTGCTCTAATCTTTATTATTTCCTTCCTTCTACTACTTTGGCTTTGTTCTTTTTTGTAGCTCCTTTAGGTGTAAGGTTAGGTTATTTGTTTGATATATTCTTGTTTCTTGAGGTAGGCCTATATTGTTATAATCTTCCCTCTTTGAACAGCTTTTTCTGCATCCCAAAGATTTTGGAGCATTGTGTATTCATTTTCATTTGTCTCCATGTATTATTTTTACTTTCTCTTTGATTTCTTGGCTGACCCATTCATGTTTAGTAACATGTTATTTAATCTCCATGTATTTATGTTCTTTCCAGATTTTTTTTAGATTGACTTCTAGTTTCATACCCATGTGGTCAAAAAGGATGCATGATATGATTTCAATCTTTTTGAATTTTTTGAGAATTGTTTTGTGGCCTAACTTGTGATCTATTCTGAAGAACATTTCATATGCACTTGAAAATAATGTGTACTCCTCTACTTTGGGATGGAGTATTCTGAATACATCAGTTAAATCCATCTGATGCAATGTGTTGTTCAAAGCCATTGTTTCCTTTTTGATATTTTGTCTGGATGATCTATCCATTGATATAGGTGGGATGTTGGAAGTCTCCTACTATTGTTATATTACTATTGATTTCTTCCTTTATGTCTGTTAATGGTTGCTTTATGTTTGGTGCTGTCACGTTGGTGCATAAATATTTACAATTGTTATATCTTCTTGTTGGATTGTTCTTTTTATGATTATATAGTGTCCCTCTTTGTCTCTTGTTACAGTCGTTGCTTTAAAATCTATTTTGTCCAATAGAAGTATTGCTACCACAGCTTTCTTTCACTTCCATTTGCATAATAAATGGATTTTCATCCCTTCATCTTCAATCTGCGTGTGTCTTTAAGTCTGAAATGAGTTTCTTGTAGGCAGCATATGAATGGGTCTTGCTTTTTTTTATCCATTCCATCACCCTATGTCTTTTGATTGGAGCATTTGGTCAATTTACATTCAAAGTAATTATTGATAGGTATGTACTTATTGCCATTTTGTTACTTGTTTTATGGATATTTTTATAGTTCTTCTTCATTCCTTTCTTCTCTGCTCCCTTTTGTTGTGGTTTGATGACTTCCTTTAGTAAAATGCTTGAATTCCTTTATTTTTATTTTTTGCATATCTATTACTGGTTTTTGATTTGTGGTTACCTTTAGGGGTATATATAACATCCTATGCATATAGCAGTCTATATTAAGCTGGTGGTCACTTGGGTTTGAGCCCATTCTAAACGCACTAAATTTTTACTCTCCCCCATATTTTATACATATGATGTCATACATTACATCCTTTTATTTTATGAATCTCTTGGCTGATTTTTATAGATATAATTGATTTTATTGCTTTTGTGCTTTAACCTCCATAGTGGTTTAATAAGTGATTAATCTGCTTCTTTTATTATATTTATATTTACCTGTGAAATTTTTTCCTCTCCTAATTTTCTTACTCCTGATTATGGCCTTTTCTTTCCATTCAAAGAATTATTTTTAATATGTCTTGAAAGTCTTGGTTAGTAATGCTGAACTCCTTTAAGTTTTGTTTGTCTAGGAAACTCTTTATCTCTCCTTCTTCTCTGAAAGATACCCTTTTAGATGGATTATTCTTGGCTGTAGGTTTTTTCCTTTTAGCACTTTGAAGATATCATGCCACTTTCTTTTGGCCTGCAAAGTTTCTGCTGAAAAAGCAACTCAGAGCCTTATGGGGTTTCTCTTGTATGTAACTGTTTTCTTTTCTCCTGCTGCTTTTAAAATTCTCTCTTTAGCACTACTTTTTGCCAATTTAATTATTATGTGTCTTGGTGTAGACCTCCTTGGGTTGATTTTGTTGAGAGCTCTCTGTGCCTCCTGGATCTGGATGTCTGTTTTCTTTCCAGATTAGGGACATTTTCATCTATTATTTCTTCAAATAAATTTTCTGCCCCCTTTTCTCTTTCTTTTCCTATTGGGATCCCTATAAAGCTAATGTTATTACACCTGATGATATCACTGAGTTCCCTTAAAGTATTCTCACTTTTTAATTATTCTTTTTTCTTTATGCTTTATAGTTGCTTTCCATTACCCAGTCTTCCAGGTCACTGGTCCATTCTTCTGCTTCCTCTACTCTACTATTTATTTCCTATAGTGTATTTTTTAAATTGGTTATTGAGTTCTTCATCACTGATTGATTCCTTTTTATATTTTCTATCTTTTTGTGGAATGTCTCATTGAGATCTTTTACTCTTTTCTCAAGTCCAGTAAGTATCTTTATGACTATTACTTGAATTCTCTATCAGGCATATGGCTTGTCTCTGTTTCATTTTGCTGTGATTTTGTCCTGTTCTTTAATTTGGGATGTGTTCCTTTGTCTAACTTTTGTCTAATTTTGTCTAATTTTGTCTACCTTTCTGTATTTGTTTCTATATATTAGAAAAGTCAACTATATCTCAAATCTTGAAAATAATGGCCTTATGAAGAAAAGGTCCTCTGGTGTCCTGTAGTGTAATGTTCCCTGTTCACAAGAACCAGGTGCTTCAGGTATGACTCCTATGTGTGTTGCATGCACTCTACTATTGTTGTTGAGGTGTGTTTGTCTTCAGTCCTGTCAGCTGCAGTGGTGCTCTTTGTTTGTGGGCAGGGTTTGGTCCCTGTGCTATTACGGGCCAGTCTGGGGCTGCTGGGGACTTATGGTTGAGTCAGAATAGATGGCTCCCTCAGTCCATTTATGAGGACTGAAATACCCAAAAGTGGGATTGGTGGATGGAATGGTAATTCTACTCTTAATTTTTTTGAGAACCTCCATACTGTTTTTTTATAGTGGCTATATCCATTACATTCCCAACCCACAGTGCGCCAGGGTTCCCTTTTCTCCACATCCTTGTCAGCATTTATTTTCTCTTGTTATTTTCAATGATAGCCATACTCACAGATGTGAGATGATATCTCATTATGGTTTTGATTTACATTTCCCTGATGATTAGTGATGCAGAGCACCTTTTCATATAATTGGCCATTTGTAGGTCTTCTTTGGAAAAAAATATTAAAGTCTTCTGCCTATTTTTAATTTAATTGTTTGTTTGCTATTTAGTTATATGAGTTCCCTATATATATGAGTAACCCTATATATGATAACCACTTATCAGATATATGGTTTTCAAATAATTTCTGCCATTCTATAGGTTACATTTTCATTTTGTTGGTTGTTTCTTTTTTTTTAAGATTTTATTTATTTATCTGACAGAGAGAGAGAGAGCGAGCACACAAGCAAGGGGGAGCAGCCGAGGGAGAGAGAGAGAAGCAGGCTCTCTGCTGAGCCGGGAGCCCAATGCAGGGCTGGATCCCAACACAGGACCCTGGGATCATGATCTGAGCCGAAGACAGACGCTTAACCAACTGAGCCACCCAGGCGCCCCTCATTGGTTGTTTCTTTTGATAAACAGAGCTTTTTAGTTTGATGCAGTCCCACTTGTTCATTTTGCTTTTGTTGCATGGGATTTTGATGTCATATCCAGAAAATCACCACCAAAATCTATATCAAAGGATTTTTTGTGTGCGTTTTCTTCTAGTTTTGTGGTTTTGAGTCTTATATTTAAGTTCTTACTCCATTTTGTGTTTATTTTTGTAAGTGGTGTAAACTAAGAACTCAATTTCATCCTTCCACATGTAGATATCTAGTTTTCCCAGCACCACTTATTTTAGAGACTATCCTTTTCCTGATGAGTATTCTTAGCTCCCTTGTCAAATATTAGTTGACCATATATGTGTGGGTTTATTTCTGGGTTCTCAATTCTGTTACATTGACCCATGTGTTTATTTTTATATCAGTGCCATCCTGCTTAGATTACTATAGCTTTGTAATACAGTCTGAAATCAGGAAGTGTGATGCCTCCTACTTTGTTTGTTCTTAAGATTGCTTTGGTTATTCAGAGTCTTTTGCGGTTCCATATGAATTTTAGGATTGCTTTTTCTATTTCTGTAAAAAGTACCATTGAAATTGTGATAGCGATTGCATTGAATCTACAGATGGCCTTGGACAGTATAAACATTTTAACAAGATTAACTTTTCTAAGCCATGAACATGAAATATCTTTCTATTTACTTGTGTCTTCTTCAACCTATTTCACCAATGTCTTATAGTTTTTGGTGTATAAATCTTTCACCTCCTTGGTTGAATTTATCCCTAAGTATTTTGTTGTTTTTGATGTTATTGTAAATGGGATTGTTTTCTGTATTTCTCTTTCAGATAGTTCATTGTTAGAGTATAGAACTACAACTGATTTTTGTATGTTGATTTTGCACCCTGAAACTTTACTGAATTTGTTTATTAGGTCTAACAGTTTTTTGGTGGAGTCCTTAGGATTGTCTACATACAAGATCACTGACATATATGTTTGAATGAATGTTCTGTGTTCTCCAAAGTCCTGCTAAAATTTTAAGATAGACTTGAACTTCATTTATATAATTATTTGTGGGGAAATGACAAATTTACAATGTTAAGATATTCAACCATGAATATGCTGTTTTCCCAATTATTCTGATCTTCTTGGTGCTCTTCATCAGAATTGGAACACAGGATCTTAAAAATATCACCTAAATTACAAAAAAAAATTTTTTTTTAATTATATTACTCAAAGTGCCTTTTACATGTCTGAAAATTTAAAGAACTCATTATATCCAGGATGTAGATTATAGAACTTTTTTTTTAAAGATTTTTTTTATTTGTCTATTTGACAGAGAGACAGAGAGCACAAGCAAGCAGAGCAGCAGGCAGAGGGAAAGGGAGAAGCAGTCTCCCCACCAAGCAGGGAGCCGGACATGGGGCTTGATCCCAGGACCCTGGGATCATGACCCAAGCCAAAGGCAGATGCCCAACCAACTGAGCCACCCAGGCGCCCCTGTCTGGAACTATTAAGTTAAAATAACCATCCTCTAGTCAGTTAAGAGAAACTGAGGATGTGAGAGAGTACATGCTCTTTGAAGCTAATGTCACAGAGGAAATCCTACTATCTGATATTATGCCCTCTGTTCTATTACAGTCAGACAGAATTATGGGCTTCATATATCAGGATTCTGTGGTCTGATTCAGATAGGCAAATACTATGCAAGTGGGAGACTGTTCTAAGATCTCGGTCTGCAGAAAGCAGGCATGTATAACTTTGAAAATAGATTTGCAAGAGAACCTGATTCTTACAAAGAAAGAATAAATGTCACTTACTGATTGAGGAAAGGAGAACAGGAACATTAAAAATGGGAACCCCTTTCTGACAAAACCTGTTTATTCTTTGACTAATGTTGGGGAAGGAGAACTAACTTTCTGAAATGTTAAGAATCCCAGGATTTATCCAATTCATTACACTGGGTTGTGGGAAGAAATACAGTCTTCCCTCCCTTATTCTCCCAACCCCATTCCTAGTTCCAGTGTCATAAGCCATGCATAGTACTTGCCTGTAAGTTTTCCTGACAGTCATTTATAGCACTGGAAGACATATCCACTTTGTCCTGCACCTACCATACTTTCATGACCTTGTTTAAGCTCTTTCTCCCATTTAGAAAACCCTCCACTCCACCTCCTGTCAACTAGGTGAACTCCTATTCATTCATCAAGACCGAACTCAAATATTATCTCCTCTCTATAGCTTTCTTTTATCTTTTCATCCTCATAGACAGAATTAATTGATCCTTCTGGGGCGCCTGGGTGGCTCAGTCGTTAAGCGTCTGCCTTCGGCTCGGGTCATGGTTCCAGGGTCCTGGGATCGAGCCCCGCATCGGGCTCCCTGCTCGGCCGGGAGCCTGCTTCTCCCTCTCCCACTCCCCCTGCTTGTGTTCCCCTCTCTCGCTGTGTCTCTCTCTGTCAAATAAATAAAATCTTAAAAAAAAAAAAAAAATTAATTGATCCTTCTTTTCAGCTCCCACAGTTCTTTATGTTTCCCTATTATTATATATGTCTCACTTATCTCACTGAATTTTATTGTTTTAATTGGTTAATATATATAAAGTTCTTAAAATGGTGCTGGCATGTGGTATTCATTATGTAAGCATTAGCTATCATAATAGTCAGTATTGTTAATGTTCTTATTACTCTTTGTGTATATGTCTCCTCTATCAGCACTTGGCATTTCTCAAGGGCAAGGACAATGCCTCTTTTATTTTCATTTCCCCAGTGCCTGGCATAGTATGTAGCATACAGTAGGAACTCAACAAATTTTCATTGAATTAAGTTCCTTCAGGGCAGTGGGAACTGCCATGTCTAAAACTGGAGCATGATGCTGACTTGGAACTTTCCAAGTCTATTAATCTTAAACTAAATCTTTGGCTGTTCTGCCCCTCAAATGCTATAGGCAGTTAGGTGCTGTAACCATTACTAGTGAAATCATCAAACATAATTGAGGTACACTCAATCTATGGTGTACAAGGAAAGCATGCCAAACACCCTCTCAGAACTCATATCCAGTGACAAAAGAAATCATTTGTTTTCTGTTGGTTCATTGCTAGAATGTCTGAACAATCTTTGCCACTGAATTGCAATAAAGTTTGGTGACTTTATTTCCAGCAAGTAAATAGTTGTATATTCATGGTTACTTCATCTTTTCCCCAAAATCAACTGTGCTTGAGGCATGATAGGGGAAATGAATCACATGTAACAAACTAATATCCACAATGACTTTTTTTTTAATTTGGGAAAAATTAAATCCCTCTTCCCAATACCCATCATGCTTATGACCTAAGATGTCAATATATCATGCTTTTTTAGCTGAGTTAATTTTCTGCTGAAATGAATGTATTATCCTTCTTTCTCAATTCAATTCTGTGGAGCTAGTCTTGATAAGTTATTCTGGGAGAAAAAAGTATGTTTTAGACATTTCTCATCTAGACATCCAAATCACAGTTAGATACGTTATAAACAAGAGCCAACTTCCCAACCGAAAAATGTAGTCTTACACCTACACAAGGGGCAGAGTGCATATCTTGACATTTGTCAATGAAGTTATACACATTCATACACACACAAACACACACACACACATGAATTACTCCCTAAGTGTGTGTGTCATGTGGGGAGGGGAGATATAAAGTGGTACAAGTCAGCAAAATCAAGTCATCTTTACCTGCACACTTTCCCACCCTGCTAGATTTGAGACTATGATTATGGTGTGAAGTCCTAAAGCTGATGTAAGTTTCTATATGACTGTGGTTAAGGGCAGATGAACAAAAGTAAATAGACTATGAGAGATGAGGCATAAGCAGAATAGCCTGGAGGCTTAGGGAACCAGGTTGGGAGGTGACCATTCACTTTACTTCTGCAAAGAATCTGATGGCATTCTAGTGCCCTTATCGCTGGTATTTTGGGGGACATAAGTAGACAACACCCTTGGAATGGACAATGGCATGTCCACAATGGGCATTTGCAACATAGAGTGGAAAGTCCTCCTCAAGCCACTTTGCATATGTGGTCAGTAGAGGGCACTGAAGTAAATACTAGTGGTCAAAACAATTCCATTTACAATCACATAAAAAATAAAATAAAATACTTAGGAATAACCTAACCAAGGAAGCAAAAGACTTGAACACAGAACCCTATAAAACATTGCTGAAAAAAATTAAAGAAGACACAAATAAAAAGAAAGACATTCAAAGTTAATGGATTGGATGACATAATATTGTTATGATGCCCATACTACCCAAAGCAATCTACAGATTCAATGCAATCCCTGCCAAAATCCCAATGGCATTTTTTTTTGCATGAATAAAGAAAATTAAATGCATATGGAATTTCAAGGGACTCCAAATAGCCAAAACAGTTTTGAAAAAGAACAGAGTCATAAGCTCACATTTCCTGATTTCAAAATATATTATAAAACTACAGTAATCAAAACAATATGATAGTGCCATAAAGACTGACAAGCTGAGGGGATAGAACAGAGAGCCCCAAAATAAACCCTTGCATACATGGTCAAAGGATGTGTAATGAGGATAACAAGACCGTTAAATAGAGAGAGGACAGTCTTTCATCAAATGGTGTTGGGAAAACTGGATATCCACATATGAACAAATGAAATTGGAAGCATATCTTATACCAATACCAAGGATAATTCAAAAGGGTTAAAGACCTAAAACTGTAAAGCTTCTAGAAGAAAACATAGAAAAACCTTTCATGACAATGGACTTGGCAATGATTTCTTGTATATGATGCCAGAAGCTTGGGTAACAAAAGCAAAAATAGATAAATGTAACTATATCAAACATTAAAACTTCGTGCACCAAAGGACATTATCAACAGAGTGAAAAGGAAACCTAGGAAATGAGAGAAAATATTTATAAATCATATATCTGATAAAGGGCTAATATTTAGAATATATAAAGAACTCTTAAAACACCAAAAATCAAATAATCAAAATGGGCAAAGAACTTAGATAATTCTTCAAACATGGTATACAAAGAGCCAACAAGAATATAAAAAGACGCTCAACATCACAAATCATTAGAGAAATGCAAAATAAAACCCCAAGGCAAATTAAACCCCAATCACCTCACATCTGTCATGTCAAGATGGCTATTATCAAAAGAAAGACAGAAAGAGAGAGAAGCTGGGGGAGGGAGGGAGAAAGAAAAGAAAAAAAAGAAAAGAAAGAAAAAGAAAAGATAACTGGTGAGGATGTGGAGAATTTGGAATACTTGTGACTATACTTAACTTGTGACTATACTTAACTTTATACTTAATGGTTATGATGTTAAATTTTATGTTATGTGGTTTTTACCACAATAAAAAGGGAAAACTAAAAAAAAATACTGGTAGTCACTGCATTTGATGAACTAGTTTTATGTGCATAAGGGATACATCTTGGGGGTTCATAAATATATCTAGGAAAATACTTTATGTGCTAAGTTAATGTCAGGAACTGTTTCAAAAGTCATTTTGATTTAGGAATGAATATAAACACAGGTTTATATTAATTATAAATTATTGTAATTATAAATTATACATTATATATTATATATTATGCATATATAATATAAATATAGATCTGAGCCCATTTTGTCATCACATGATAAGATCAGGAGACATTTATGTTACACATAAATTTTGGCATCCTGTGGTAGTTTTTACTCATAATGATGACAGAAGACATCCTTTTCCACACAGTGCAGATATTTTAAGACATTTGGCCAGCTCTAAATATTGCAAATGTGTCCCCAGATATTTATATTACCTTATGCATTAGAGTCCTATATCACATGATGTCATTATTTGATAAATTGGCATAACTTCTCAACACTAAGGAAACAGTCATGATTTCAGAATAGACACTTAAATTAATCCTGATTGTAATTAATAATGTGATGGACTCAAAGAGGAGATAATAATTCATGAACTAGGCTTGAAGTAGTGTCTTGGGGATTCTTTGATACTAAAAGCAGATCTAGCATATCTCAATCCATCACAGCTGAGGGATAATATGTCATGGGATTGTTAGCAAGACCTAAATAATTCAAAAAGACAAGTCTCTTGGGATATGATGGAAGAATTAAATTGAACTTTATTTTAAAGCAAGTCATAAAATCTGCTTTTGAATCTGCCAAGGTAGATGACAAATCCATTTAAAACTTAGCAATCAATCCAGTAGCTTTTATAGCTAACAAGTTGATATAAGCCCCACTGCCATCCCCTCCCTCCAAAAAAACATCCTATTTACTGTTGGGATGAAAGATGTGTTAGAATGAGAGGATTAGAATCAAGGAGACAGAAGAGGTTGCTTATTTAATCACATGGGATAACAAAGGTGAACTAAATCCACTGGCCAGAGGTCAGTTCAGGGAGCTCATATCAGCAGCACATTTTAAAAAGAATCTGCTGTTGGGCACATGATAGGTCATGCCATCACTGGGGGCTTCAGTGGAGAAGGCAATGCTGAGCCTTCAAGGCCTGACATCACTTACCAGGAGCCTCAGGGAACCCAGCCAGCATACCAGCAGCAGCAGCAGTTTGGCCCATGCCACTATGAGATGAAACAGTTTCTGGAGTGTGCCAGAACCAGGGTGACCTGAAGCTTTGTGAAGGTTCCAGCGAGGTGCTGAAACAATGCAGATTTGCAAATGGATTAGCCTAATCAAGAAGTTCAAATTGAAGATATGGAAAATCATCTCTCATGACCAAGTTAATTTAGCATAAAAATATAATTGATGGTGAATATATAAAGTGTAAAACCACCAGTTAAGCTTCTCCTTCATCATTAAATACAGCTTTCTTCAGAATTGGAATGAAAAAGGTTGTTCTTACTGTATAGAAGTTCATTGAGACGGTTTGTATTTGGGGAGGGCAGAAAATCACTTTATTCTAATTAATTCACAAATGAGAACATCACAAAAGGTGATTTAAGGAGGCACACAAATATCTGCCCAACCCCAAAAAAGAATAATAATAATGTTCTAAATTTCCAGTTATCTGGTTGTTCCACTCTAGTGTATTTCTTTGGTTTAGCCCTTCTGATTTCATCTACCTCTCAATGTCTAAGATAAACTCCACTTTTTTTTCTTCCAAGTTTTTATTTAAATTCCATTTAGTTAACATACAGTGTAATATTAGTTTCAGGTATAGAATTTAGTGATGCAACACTTCCATACAACATCTGGTTCTCATCATAAGTGCACTCCTTAATCCCCATCACCTATTTCATCCACCACTCCCCTGACCTCCCCTCAGATAACCATCAGTTTGTTCTCTATAGTTAAGAGTCCGTTTCTCGGGGCACCCGGATCGCTCAGTCAGTTAGGCGGCCAACTCTTGGTTTCACCTCTGGTGGTGATCTCAGGGTTGTGAGATTAAGCCCCATGTTAGGCTCTGTGCTCAGCACAGAGTCTTCTCAGGTTTCTCTCTCCCTCTTCCCTACTTTCACGCTCTCTCTCTCTCTCTTTCTCTCAAATAAATAAATAAATCTTTTTTTTAAGAGTCTGTTTCTTGGTTTTCCTCTCTTTTTCCCCCATGTTCATTTGTTTTCAGATAAACTCCACTTTTGATTGTGAACTTCCTTGTTTACTGAAGCTCTGAGAAATAGATCTTATTAAATAATAATTTATGATCCTTCTGTGAAAAATACTGAGCTGCACTGGGTGTTATACAAAAACAGTGAATCATGGATCACTACATCAAAAACTAATGATGCACTGTATGGTGACTAACATAACATAATAAAATAAAATTTAAAAAAATACTGAGCTATCCAAGTTCAAAATATCTGTTCCTAGGATACCAGTAGGTACACTAGTGGTTCTAAAATTGGATAAAAGTAGTTGGAAATAAAGTTAAAAGGAGGAATGAGGCAGAAAAGAAAGAAAAGATAAGGAGTTTTATTTAGTCATGCTGGGAGTTAGAGTGTTGAAGACAGATAACTACTAGCAACTGAAGACATGTATAGAGGTTGAGAAAGAGGTTGAAGCCAAAGTTTCGATTTGGAAGTCCTTAGCATAAGGGCTCATTGAAGCCCGTGGAATGGATAAGATTTTCTTTCTAATGGTGAGGAAAAAATAACAGAATCAAAGGGCATTGATTGTGCTTTGGGGAATGCAGAAAAAGAGGTGAAGGAAGGGGATAGGATGGTGTCATTGAAACTGATGAAGAAGACAGTGTTTCTTATAACTGGAAAAGGTTCTTCATTCACTTGCTCAGTTTTTAAGGACCAAGGAATCATCATATACTGGCACCATTCCCGAGGAAGGCCTAGGAGTGGAGTCCCAGGATATCCATGGTCAGAAATTAAGAAAGTGTGAGGAAAAAAAAAATCTTTATCCAAGAGAAGACCCAAACCGGATTAGGAAAAAAAAAAAAAAAAGAAAAGTTTGGAGAAAGGAGAAAAAATCTAAGTCTGAAAAAAGTAAAAAGGAAAGGTAAAAGAGAAAAAGAACCCTTAAAACAAAATTAGAGATGCTGGGCAGATTGGGGTTATATTTCACTGGAACCAAACATCATTTGGAGGGCTTCGGTGATGCTCTATACTTCAGGACTACCAACCCTTTGTGTGAACAGAGTTCTGAGGGCTTCACAGTACACCATAAACTATAGTTAAGAGCACTTAACTATAGCATCAGATAGAATTCAACTCAAGCCCTGGATCTGTCACTTATACCTTTGTGGCTTTGGAATAATAACCTCTTTCCTCTGAGACTCAGCTTCCTGATCTATAAGATGAGGATGATAATATGTATGCATCATAGAATTATAGTAAGAATTTAATAAGATAATATATGGGAAGCACTTAGCACAGTCTCTAGCAAATTACTAAATGCTCAGTCAAGCTATAAAATAGCCTAAGCCTTACTAATTACATTTTTCCACACTGAGGACCAAAATTCTCTTAAATCAGTTTGGGAAAAGCTATTATAAATAAAGCTCTGTAATGTGCTGAGCCATAATTTTCATTTCCCCGTACTCATGAAGTAGGACACATATCTACTGAATCCTCAGTTGGGGAAGACAGCCTATTTTGCCATGGCCTACCTATCCTTTGTTCTGGCAGGCCAGCCCTTTACAATAGGAAACATAGTGATAAATAGAGCACCAAATAAGTTTATAAATTTTCACAATGATGTCGTTACTACCTTCCAGAAACCTTGGGACCCAGTATGAAAATCAAACCTATCATGGCTAATTATGAATTCCCAGAAGTAAAAAAAGTACCTCTGGGGCCCTAGATATTTATTTGAACACCATTTGCTTATATGCCAACTTTTCAAAAGGTTATGAGGAAGAATAACTAATCCCATTCTACAGATGGAGAAACTGAGGCTTCATGAAATTACATTAGCTTCCCAAAGACACACAAGGTAGTGGATATTTGCAATGCTTTCTAGAGACCAGCACATTAACACCTTGCTACGTTTGGGAAATCCCCTAAGTCAGAACTCATATCGAGGTAAAACCTAAGAAAATCACTACCCCGGGCGCCTGGGTGGCTCAGTTGGTTAAGCGACTGCCTTCGGCTCAGGTCATGATCCTGGAGTCCCTCGATCGAGTCCCGCATCAGGCTCCCTGCTCGGCAGCGAGCCTGCTTCTTCCTCTGACCCTCCCCCCCTCATGTGCTCTCTTTCTCTCTCTCATTCTGTCTCAAATAAATAAATAAAATCTTAAAAAAAAAAAAGAAAGAAAATCACTACCCCAAACTCCTTAGAAGGTAACACATGGACATGTGCTCTGGACCCCATGTGAGACTAAGATTCAGAAATGAGAAACTTAATAAAGAATGTTTAATATGGGAGAAATCGATATTTTGTTTCTGCAGAAGACAGAAAAGGTGTCCAGATTTAGGGCTGGGAGAAATTGTGAGGCCAAGTTATTAGTGCGTAACTGTCATTGGAGCTAGGGAGAATGCCATGGTGTTACTGAGGTGTGGTTTTGGACATGGTTCCTGAGAATTTAACTTTAGTCCTGATTCTCCAGTCAGGCCAATGATTCTATGAGCTTCCCAATAACCTTTTAACCATTTTTTTTTCATTTTTTTTAAATTTAAGTATAGTTGATATACAATGTTACATTAGTTTCAGGTGTACAACACAGTGATTCAACAACTCTATACCTTATACTATGCCCACCACAATGTAGCTACTCTCTATGACCATGCAACACTATTATAATACCATTGACTATATTCCCTCTGAACTTTTTATTCCCATGACTTATTCATTCCATAACTGGAGGCCTGGATCTCCCACTTCCCTTCACCCATTTTGCCCATTCCCTACCTCCCTCCCCTCTGGCAACCATCAGTTTGTTCTCTGTATTTATAGGTCTGATTCTGCTTTTTGTTTGTTTGTTCATTTATTTTGTCTTATAGATTCTATATGTAAGTGAAATCATATAGTAATTGTCTTTCTCTTTATGACTTACTACACCTTGACAACAAACTCTTTTTCTGCTTAGTCAGCCATAGCCAGCTTCTGGTGCATGCTTCTAAGAACCTCGATTGAGTCCATACTTGGACCTATAAAAGTTATGTTGTTTTCAACATAGGATTTGTGTTGGGTGAATTTCAATGTTTGATTTTTCCTCTAAAAGAGTTTATCTATATATAATCTCAGCAATAACTCTCAGTTCACCAGAATCTACTATTCCTCAAGAATTCCAAACAAAATAAGAATTTATTGTAATTCACTTTGTGTTGTAAAGGCTATCCTGGGCTGTGAATGAATTGTGCCAAAGTAGCCAGCCAGTTTTGCCCAAAAATCAGTCAACTCACCAAGAAAAAAAATCAGTCAAAATAGGCTCATTTGTTCCACAGCGTATGACCAATATATTCTCCTGATTAATTGAATTTTTCTTTTTTTAACCAATTGTGGCACTAAGAAACAACATAGTCTTTTTTTAAGATTTATTTATTTATTTGAGAGAGAAAGCATTAGGGGGAGCTGAGAGAGAGGGAGAGGGGCAAGCGGACTTCCCACTGAGCAGGGAGCCCAATCCAGGGCTCGAATCCAGGAATGCAGGATCATGATCTGAGCTGAAGGCAGAGGCTTAACCAAATGAGCCACCCAGGTGCCCCGAAACAACATAGCCTTAAAAATTATTTCCCAACATGTTAAAACATAGAGTTATGGACAATTACCTTCTCCCCGAGAAAAGGAAATTGAACAAATAATTTCCTTCTGGATCTCTAAGCAAAATAAATAGCATCTTAATGATACCATTTGAAACACTGAGAAATTTCATTCTAGGCCCTCTACTACTATTTTCCCCAAACTCCCCAGAAATTTTCTCTAAAGGAAAAAAAATGGAAAGAAAGAATATACCATCTGATAGTTTTTAAAGACCATTTAGAAATTTTGTGACATTACACCATCATCATGTCAAGGAAGACCAGGATACTTTGTCTGGATGCCCCAACCCTAGATATTTCTGTCACCATAGTGGATCCATTCTCTCAGTTTAGCATTATCTAGATGTCATCTTCCAACATTCCCTGGCCTTAAATGGCTATATTTGTTTTGCCTCCCAGGCCAGGGCCTCCAGACTTACCAACACCCAACTTGTCCTGGACCTCACACCAACCCCATTCTCTGCACACACCAAGACCACTCTCAGAATCATCTTTTCCATACCGTTATAGTTTGAAGACTTCCCAGAAAACCTCAGTGTCTTTCAAACATTTTTTATTTTCCTTTAAATATATCTAAAATTCAAAACAGATCAAATACCAACATAGAACAAAGTACTGTTTGGTCTTCAAACTACACACTATTTCCACTTATATACATATACCCCCAGTGAGCATCTTTAAGCAGCCAAAAAAGAGTAGTATACCTGGTCCTAGGCTCAGTACTCCTCTAACTGGATGGTAACTTAGGGAAAGTCTCTTTACTTCTCTAGACTCTGTTTACTCAGTTGTAAAATAATGATGTTAAACTAAGGTCTAAATTTTTTGTTTTTATACTACATTGTTTACTATAAAACTATGGAGTTTTTTAATATTTACCTCTATCTCAACCTAAGATAAATGGTGATATTCATTTCAGAAAAAGTATAGGTATCGATTCTGCATATTCACAGATAAGCAGTTCAAGGTGATCTTGATGTCTAGGAGTTCATCCCATAATCCTATACCATGAATAAGCAAGAACTGAAGGCCACCATTTCTGGATTCCAGAGTAGAATCAAAAATTCCAGGCTTCCTGATCTTTGGCAATGCCTTGGTCACAAACAGGCATAACTAGATTTCTGCCCTGAGTTTTCCAAAGGTGCAACAGATTATTTCACAATTATTCCAAGTGAAACTTCAGAGCCTTTACCACCGGCCTCTCTGTGAATGTATCTGGGCTTATAGACAGCACAGAAAATAATGACATTGACTCCTCACATTGATCCAGCTGCTGGAGCAGGAGGAATCAATATGCATTACTGCAATGATTTGCTGGATTTGCCATTCAAAGAAATCAGCTTCTATTAAGGCTGAGAAACTACATATCTACCTCTCTTCAAAAGAAATTTGAGGACTGGGGAGAATATTTCAACCCCAAACAAAGTCAATGTTGAGGAAATTAGATGAAAAAAAGTCTTAAAAGTAGGGCCACCAAGTTATTTGAAAGTTTCAAGTGCCTATTCTTTCTGCCATGGCAGACTCCCTAAGTGAAAGCGGTGATCTCTAGATAGAACAGCATCACAGCATAATATGGGCTCTCAAATAGGAGCTGCTTATTCTCCCACACTGCCACCAAGTGAGAATATAAAAAAAGCATCACTCTTATTTCCACTGTTACTTCCAGAAATTTCCTCTTCCACCTTTATGCAAAAGTCCCTCAAGTCATCCATTTTTTTTTCCCTTCATAAACACTGCTGTGCTAACTATCCACCACTCTTCTGATTGTGGCCTCACCTTCACTGAGAATTTTGACATCTGATTAGTTTTCCTCCCTACTCAACATCTCAACATTACCCCCACTCTGGTAGATCCCAACATGGGTATGGACAACCTACATAGGCTGTGGTCACACAGTTCCTTGACTTCCTTAATATCAATGACTTTTGCCTCACTTCCACAACAGAACCCAAACCCATGGCTAACGCTAGACCCTCCTGGTCAGCACGTAGAATTGTTCTACCTCTGAAATCAGATTCTATTATTCCATTTTCTGGCCAAAACCTGTACTCCACTACACATCTCTTAACCACTGTATTTCCTATCACACCTATTTTTCAACTTTTCCACTATCTCTAGTACCCTCTGATTTCTCCCCAAAAAAACTTACCAACTCATAGATCCATAGCCAATCTTACTTATCCTGGATCCCCATAAGCACGGTCAATCCTGAGAATCACACAATTATAGCCTTGACTTGCTGCCTTACCACACCCTGGATCAATCTGATCATCTGCTTTTGTTCTCAAGTATTCAGGAGCTTGATTCTGAAACGCAAAATTGAGAACTTAGCTTTTAACTGTAACTACCAAATGTGTTATTAAATAAACCATGGAATTTTGAGATGCACTGGGTCTTAGCAATAATATAATTCAAGTCCCCCTCAAATTACACCATGCAAAATAACTTGCAAAGGTCACAAATCTCATTAAGCAACAAGGATTGAACCAGATCCCAGGGCTCCTGGCCTCCTGACTCCAAGCTTAATACTCTTTCCTTTATGCCACATCACCTCCCTTGATCAGTCACTCACTGACAATTGTCAAACATAAAGGACATTTTATGCTCGGAGTTGGGGAATTTTATACCATATAAGCATCCCTTAAGACATCAGAATACATTCTCTGTGTTTTGTTTAAATCAGTCACTCCCTTGTCCCACTGGGGATATAAACCTTAACTACCAACAATACTGTAATTATAAATAACCTATAATAATTAATGGACTTACCAATGAGCACTGAAGCCTAAAACTAATTCCCTATGTCAGGAGTTCTCAATCCTGATAGACATCAGTATCACCAGAGGAGATTTTCCACAAGAAGAGATTTAGGATACTTTTACCCTCATAGATCCAGTATAAACAATGGGATACATTACATGTGCAAATTCTCATCTTAAAAAATTTCTCTAGCAGGGTGTTAAAGAGGGCACATATTATTGAAGGGAGCACTGGGTGTTATACGCAAACAATGAATCATGGAACACTACATCAAAAACTAATGATGTAATGTATGGTGATTAACATAACATAACAACATAACATAAATAATAAATAAAAACTAATGATGTAATGTATGGTGATTAACATAATAAAATAAAATTTAAAAAGTCAGACCAGAAAAAAAAATTTCTCTAGCAGCATAGTATTTCTGTTATTTAAATTTTATTATATATGTGTGTGAAATTATTATTTGGGAATTTTTTTAAATATGAGACAAAAACTATAGATATTAAGACACCTCCCTCTCCAGATCTAAACATTAGAAGTTCTGGTAATGAGACCAAGTTACTATAAATAAAATTTGAAAAATTTTCCCAAGCAATTCTGATGCCTATCTAGGTTAAGAACATTTATCTCATGTAGCTGCCGTCCTAAAGTATCAGGTCAGGGGGATCTTTCAGGATCCCACTCCTAAAAAAAAACACGGCCCAGAAAGTTAATGCAAGCTGCTGCTCCTGAGCTAAAGATTTCCAAATTGAGGATGCATAGAAATCAGCCCAGGTCCAAAGTTCACACCCACTATTATTCAGGTGTATAATTCAGCCACACAGAAAGCTTCTTATATAGACATTGTGATGTCATTAAATATAAAGTTAGTGGCCTCATAAAACATCCTCCTATGGTTTTCTTTTCTATTGCACTTTTGCTGGAATTTTACCTGTATTACATTGGGTATGTCAAAACTAATCTGGGACATTATTTCCTTATCTGTAAAAATGAAAACCTTGAATTACTCTTAGTCTCAGTGAAGATCAGTAAAGATCAATCCTCACTCCCTAGCTGCTCTTTCCTCATATGCCTCTAAAGACTTCATTCTGGCCCAAATTTGGCAGTACAGACCAGTTAAAACCACATTTTACATATATAAGACCAAAGTGAAATTCAAGTTATTATTATTATTATTATTATTATTATTATTATTTAGCACTTACAATAGGCTAAACATTGTGCTATATATTTTTGTGTGTATGCTAAGTATTTAAAAATATTATGTCACATTTAATTCTTTTGAGTCTCTACAGAGGCAGAGACTATCAATGACCACACTTCCAGATGAGGAATTAGATTTAAAGAGTTTAAATAATTTTTCCAAAATGGCACAGTAAGTAGCAGAACCAAGACTCAAACTACATATGTCTAACCCCAGACCCCTCTATTCAGTTTTATTCCTCCTTGTATTTAGAAACTCAAATAAGTAGATACTCTTCTGAGTACCACCTCATGCTCACATTATTGGGAATTTAAATAACTGAGTTTTGAATTAATAAGTTATGACTCTATTTTGTTTTTACAGAAACTTAACCCTTTGAGCCTTACAGAGAGCATTGTTTACCATTACAGAAACACACACACACACACACACACACATCAAATAGGAAATGGATACAGTTACTGTATGTTTCTAGACCTACTCCAACTCCTTTATTACACATAGACAGGGAAATTGAGTCTCAGAGTCTTGCCTAAGATTACAAATCTAGTTAGAGGCTGAGCTGGGAGACCTCTCTACTATTCATGCTGCCTCCTATAGTTAGACATTACCAGTTTCCTTACAGCCACAAATGATTTTTAATACATTTTTCAATTTTTTGGAGATACATTTAAAAATCCCATTATAGGATTTCTCTGCAACAAAGCTATTTCTATGAAGCAGAGAATAGTTCAAAATGATACCACTTTGTCCTTCAAAGTCACATACAACCTTAAGAACACATGAAATTCTGAAGATGAATGTTCTTTTCTGGTGTCTTCCCACATGCCAATTACTCTGCATGTAAGAAAAGCCTGGTAGTATATTTGTGTGTGTGTTGTTCCTTTTGAAATAATTTAACCAGATCAATCCATATGCAGCTCTTGGTTCTTTCACATGAAAATTTCTTGTTCTTTGCTATCCCTTCCTTTTCCTGAAATATGAATATCACTTTTATCATAAGGCTTGTACCCAAATGATAGGGGTCTTACACCCAAATGATAGTTTAAGTAGATGCTCAAGGCACAGAATTAATCCTCATCTTGGCTAAGTTTGGAAATGTCGAGATTTCTATACTTCATTCACTGAGCACACTCTCAGTGAGTCCCTCCTGGATGCCTTATAGAAAATAAGGTGCTGGGAGCAGAGAGTTGAGCAAGGTGGAGGTCATGTCCTCGAAGAACTCACAGTCTACCAAAGAAACAGATATACACAGACAATGCAATACAATTTGATAAGTGCTGTGATAGAGATAAATTCAGGGTGTGTGGGAACTCACACAGGGGCATGTAACTATGCTTGAAAAGCAGACAAGCTTCCAAATGGATATGAGACATGAAGTGGATCCTGAGGGATAAATAAGAATTCTCTTAAGAAAAAAGAAAAACTAGATGAATAAGGAAATTCCAGACAGAGGGAACAGCAGGTACAAGGGTCTGACGTAGAAGAGAATGTGAAATATTTAGGGAACTGAAATTAGTGAAAGGTGGGTAGAATCTTATCATAAAGGGCCTTTCAGAGTACAGAATTTTTCACCTTTTTGGTTAGGTTTATTCCTAGCTATCTTACAAGTTTTGGTGCAAGTGTAAATGGGACTGATTCCTTGGTTTCTCTTTCTGTTGCTTTATTATTCATGTATAGAAATACAACAGATTTCTGTACTTCGATTTTATTTCCTGTGACTCTACTGAATTCCTGTATCAGTTCTAGCAATTTTTTGGTGGAGTCTTTAGAGTTTTCTACATAGAGTATCATATTGTCTGCAAATAGTGAAAGTCTGACTTCTTTCTTGATGATTTGGATGCCTTTTATTTCTTTTTGTTGTCTGATTGCTGAGGCTAGGACATCCAGTACTATGTTAAATAACAATGGTGAAAGTAGACATCCCTGTCTTGTTCCTGACAAAACAGAAAAGCTCTCATCCTATCATTGAGGATATTAGCTGTGGGTCTTTTGTATATGGCCTTTATGATATTGAGGTATGTTTCCTCTATCCCTACTTTGTTGAAGGTTTTTATCAGGAATAGATGCTGTACTTTGTCAAATGCTTTTTCTGCATCTATTGAGAGGATCATATGGTTGTTATCCTTTCTTTTATTAATATGGTATAGCACATTGATTGATTTGCAAATATTGAACCACCCTTGCAGCCCAGGAATAAATCCCACTTGATCGTGGTGAATAATTCTTTTACTGTACTGTTGGATTCGATTTGCTAGTTATCTTGTTGAGAATTTTTGCATCCATGTTCATCAGGGATATTGACCTGCAATTTTCCTTTTTAGTGGGGTCTTCATCTGGTTTTGGAATCAAAGTAATGCTGGCCTCATAGAATGACTTTGGAACTTTTCCCTCTATTTCTAGTTTATGGAACAGTTTGAGAAGAGTAGGTATTAACTCTTCTTTAAATGTTTGGTAGAATTCCCCTGGGAAGTCATCTGGTCCTGGATTCTTGTTTGTTGGGAGATTTTTGATTACTAATTCAATTTCTTTGTAGTTATGGGTCTGTTCAAGTTTTCTATTTCTTCCTGTTTTGGTTTTGGTAATTTATATGTTTCTACAAATTTATCCATTTCTTCCACATTGCCCAATTCGTGGGCATATAATTTTTCATAATATTCTTTTGTAATTGTTTGTATTTCTGTGGTGTTGGTTGTGATCTCTTCTCTTTCATTCATGATTTTATTTATTTGATTCCTTTCTCTTTTTGATTAGTCTGGCTAGGGATTTATCAATATTATTAACTCTTTCAAAGAATTAGCTCCTAGTTTCATTAATCTGTTCTACTGGTTTTTGTTTGTTTCTGTACCATTTATTTCTTCTCTAATCTTTATTATTTCCCTTCTTCTGCTGACTTTAGTCTTTATTTGCTGTTCCTTTTCTAGCTCCTTTATGTGTACGGTTAGGTTGTGTATTTGAGACTTATCAAGGTAGGTCTTCTTAAGGTAGGTCTGTATTGCTATATACTTCCCTCATATGACCACTTTTGCTGCATTCCAAAGGTTTTGGACTGTCGTGTTTTCATTTTCATTTGCTTCCATGGATTTTTTTTATTTCTTTAATTTCCTGGTTAACCCATTCTTTCTTTAGAAGGATGTTCTTTAAACTCCACATATTTGTGGTCTTAACAAATTTTTTCTTGTGGTTAACTTCAAGTTTCATAGCATTGTGGTCAGAAAATATGCATGGTATGATCTCAGTCTTTTTGTACTTGTTGAAGCCTGATTTGTGACCACATATTTGATCTATTATGGAGAATATTCCATATGCAATCAAAAAGAATATATATTCTGCTGCTTTAGGATGAAATGTTCTATATGTCTGTTAAGTCCATCTAGTCCAGTGTATCATTCAAAGCCATTGTTTCCTTGTTGATTTTCTGCTTAGATGATCTGTCCATTGCTGTAAGTGGTGTGTTAAAGTCCCCTACTATTATTGTATTATTATCAATTAGATCCTTTATGTTTGTTATTAATTGATTTACATATTTGGGTGTTCCCAAGCTGGGGGCATAATATTTACAATTGTTAGATCTTCTTGTTGGATAGACCCCTTTATTATATAGTGCCCTTCTTCAACTCTTATTACAGTCTTTGGTTTAAAATCTAGTTTGTTCGATATAAGTATGGCTACTCCAGCTTTCTTTTGATATCTATTAGTATGATAAATGGTTCTTCATTCCCTCACTTCCAATCTGCAGGTGTCTTTAGGTCTAAAATGAGTCTCTTGTAGATAGCATATATATGGGTCTCAGTTTTTTATCCATTCTGATACCCTATGTTTTTTGATGGAAGCCTTTAGTCCACTTACATTCAGAGTAATTATTGATAGATATGAATTTAGTGCCATTGTATTACCTGTAAAATTGTTTCTGAAGATTTTCTCTATTCCTTTCTAGTCTTTGTTGCTTTTGTTCTTTCTTTCTCACTCAAAGAGTCCCCTTTAATATTTCTTGCAGGGCTGGTTTAGTGGTCACAAACTCCTTTAGTTTTTGTTTGTCTTGGAAAGTCTTTATCTCTCCTTCTATCCTGAATGACAGTCTTGCTGGATAAAGTATTCTTGGCTGCATATTTCTCCCATTCAACATGTTAAATATATCATGCCACTCTCTTCTGCCTTGCCAAGTTTCTGTGAAGAGATCTGCTGTTAACTTTGTCTTCCCTTGTAGATTAGGGGTTTCTTTTCCTCTGCTGCTTTCAGGAGTCTTTCCTTATCTCTGTATTTTGCACATTTTACTACAATATGTCTTGGTGTTAGCCTACTTTTGTTGATTTTGATGGGAGTTCTCTGTGCCTCTTAGATTTGGATGTCTGTTTCTTTCCCCAGATTAGGGAAGTTTTCAACTATAATTTGCTGAAATAAATCTTCTGCCCCTTTTTCCATCTCTTTTTCTCCTGGGACTTCTATGATATAAATGTTATTGTGCTTTATGGAGTCAATGAGTTTCCTGATCCAATATTTTTCTTCCCCGCTTTTCAGGTTCATTATTTTCCATAACTTTATCTTCTCTATCACTTATTCATTCCTCTGCTTCTTTCATCCTCGTGGTAATTTCATTCAGTCAGTTCTGCATCATAGTTTAGCTTTTTTTTATTTTGGCCTGAGTAGTTTTTAGGTCTTTTATCTCTCTTGTAAGGGACCCCTTGGTGTCTTCAATGCTTTTCTCAAGTCCAGCTAGTATCCTTATGATTGTTGTTTTAAAGTCTAGTTCAGGTATATTACTTATATCTGTTTTGATTCAATCCCTGGCCATGACCTCTTTTTGTTCTTTCTTTTGGGGTAAATTTCTTGTCTTGGCATTTTGTCTAGGTCTCTGTTTTCTTTGTGTTAGGAAAGCTTGTTATGTTTTCTGCTCCTGAGAGTAATGCTATATTAAGAAGGGGACATATACTGTCCAGAGCATGATGCTTCAGGAAGTGTTTCTGGTGTATGCTGTGTGCACTCTGCTGTTATGTTTTGGCTGCTCTTTTCCTCAGGTCAGTCCTCTGCAGAGTTTCTCCTTGCCTGCAGAGGGAAATGTTTGGACCTTTTCCAGTGTGTGCCAAGTTTTAGCTAGGTGTGTTTTAGTCTGTTCATTAAAAGAGGTTAGATCCTATTTCCCCTAGAACTGAAGCTTTGCAGCACTGTATGGTCAGTAGATTTGATGCATGCAGGGGGTCTTCTAGGGGAGAGGCCCACTCCTCCCGCTGCTGCTCTGACTCTCAGGCACACATGCCTAGTTAAAAAAAAAAAAAACACCTGTAGAGCACAGGGGGTGGGGCTTGGTGTAAGCAACTCAGGCCTCCACTGTGGATACTGTGCTGCTTATTGAAGTCCGTCCATGCTGATGAGCAGGGGGAAAATGGCATCTGCCCACTCTCTGGGAGTTTGTGCCATTGATGATGCCTGGGACACTGGAGGGGAGATTGTGATTTCTCCAAACCTCACTAACACTTGTTATAATCTGTCTTTCTTATTCTAGTCCTCCTAGTGGGTATGAAATAATGTCTCCTTATAGTTTTAAATTGCACTTCACTGCTGGTAATAATGCTGACCATCTATCTTTTCATGTGCTTAGTGGCCATTCATATATCCTCCTCAATTTCCTGTACTATAGCCCCAACTCATGGTAAATAGATTATATTAAAGTGTACCCATACCCCTCATGGAAGATAAATATATATGTAACTTTAGATTCTTGTGTTGCATTGCTATTGATGAGCTGACAAAATGCTATATTTTGCAAACATTTAATTAAATATATATTGATTTCAATTTTGTGATTTTATTTTCTTATTTTGAAATCAATAGAACATCTTTTCAGCTACCCAACATTGCTGGGTCACATCTATGGTTCTTAATGGTCATTTCTATTCAGTAGTAAAACAGGCTATTAGCATTCTGTATAAAATATTTAGGAAAGAAAAGCGCTACCATATTGCCTGAAGGGATTCTGACAGCATAGAGGAAGACTAATGCAGAGCAAAACAGAACTACTGCTTTAGCTTTACTCTTTCCAGTTGTTTCCAGTTTGTAAGGCAGAGAAACTGAAAATTAATAACAGAACTCACTATATATCTATTTCAATATGTTGAATATCTATACATGTTGTAACTTTTACATTTTCATTTCATAATACTAATTTTCCAAAAATTATTTTGTTGTTTTCCTAACATCCCTATTTAAAAATTCCCTTCCAAGGGGCACCTGGGTGACTCAGTCAGTTAAGCTTCTGACTCTTGGTTTCAGCTCAGGTCATGATCTCAGGATTGTGAAAATGAGCCCCATGTCAGGCTCTGTGCTCAGCACAGTCTGCTGGAGATTCTCTCCCTCTCCCTCTCCCTCCCCACTACTTCTCTTCTCTCTCTCTCAAATAAATAAAGTCTTTTAAAGAATTCCCTTCCAAAACATTAGAGTTTACTCAGTGCCTCTGTACTGTACTACACACCTGATATTCATTATTTCATTTAAAATCAGACATGCCTGTACTTGATAGATAGCAATTCTATCTGACTCTAAGGATATTTTTTCAGAGTTAATAAAGACAAATAAATAATAAATAAGTCAATTAAAACTTACTTCAGAAATCTGATTCATCCAGACCTATCTGTTTCAAAGCCTAACACATTTTCTTATGATACATATGTAGGTAGGTGGAAAGATGATAGATGATAGATAGATAGATAGATTATAGATAGATGATAGATTAGATAGATAGATAGATAGATAGATAGATAGGGATTTAGGAGCATGAGTTATGCCTGGAGGATCAGGAAAGCCTTCTTCCCATTATAAAGGTCCCTAAACCACCTGTGTATACTGCTCCCCCCCAGCCTAAGAGAGCTACTGAGTACCAGGAAGATAGATCAAGCATCTCATCCATTAATGAAAGTCAAAAGCAAACTGAGTCAAAGGTGTTCATGTTTTAATCAATCATAAGTGTTTAGTGAATCCATGGGTATCTTAAAAAGACTCAAATGAACTGAGATTCAGGGACCAAGTTGGTGACATAGGAGGCTCCTGAATTTTCCTCCTCCCATGAACACATTGAATGTACAGCTACACATGAAGTAATTCCCTCTGAGATAAATCCAGAAACTGAGTGACTCCTACACATCAGTGGACTGAGAAAACACACACATCAAAATGGGTAGGAAAGGCAAAGTCACTCTCCTCATAAACCCCACCCCCAGAACAGTGCCATATGGTCAGGAAGGAATGCCCAGCTCCCAGTTTCTCCCTGAGGGGGAAAGGATTTGGACCACAAAACTGGTTCCCCAATTTTTAAGGCTCCCACCCAAGCAATGCGGCCCTCATATCACCTATCTCTTAAAGCCCAATGGGCTTGCATTCATGAGCTCCACAGGACTACAGCAAACAAAGAAGCAAGTCTTAACAGGTGCACAGGCACTCATCTTTCTTATCACCTCAGGTCTCAGCAAGAAGAAGCAGGCAAAAAAGCCCATCTCCCAGTCTTTACCTAGAAGGAGTTTGACTGCATGCTTTACAAGCCACTGCATACATTACAAGCTGATGTCTGAGGGTCCAGCTTCTAATTAGCACACATCTAGGTGCTGACTGTGATCCTCCCCAAGGCCCACAGAAGCTAGTAAGCACTTCCCCTCCCTTCTTTCTCCAACTCATTCCAACAATAAAATCAAATCACCAGCATCTCCTTGGAAGGAGCTTGTCTACACATCTAACATTCCAAATTTTACAAATGCCATTCAAAGGGACAGGCAGGCCCCCAAATCATGTAACTCTGATCTCCAGTGGGGCTTGCATTCATGAGTCCTGCAAGACTATAGCAAACAGAGAAGTGGTTTTTAATAGTCACAGGAACATTCTCCACAACTATACGTACAGCTATACATACAGGTGTGGTGCATACTGTATGAATGAAAGTATGAATACTTTCCCAGATATTGCCTGAAAGTCCAGCTCCTACTCAGCCTGCATCTAGATGCTGACTACAATCCTCCCCACTTTGGGACACTAATGGTCTTGGCACACTCTCAACTACTGGGAACCATTAAAAACAAATACAGTCACCTTTGACAAGGAACTTGGGCCAGGCTGACAAAATTCATCTCCTACATGAGACAAGTCTGACAAGACTGGAAAAGGTAGCTGTTTTATCTAATGTGTAGAGACCAACACAGAGAGTCAAGGAAACATTGGTGAACTCTATCTGGCTCACTGGAGGCTCCAGTGAACTCCAGTGAACTGAAGGCTCCAAAAAGAACTAGAAGTACTGTTGGAGCTCAGGAAGACTAAGCTGAAGAATTTCTCTCTATTTCAGGACTAAAAATAGTCTTCTGACAATGGCATCCCATCACTGAGCTCTTCTGTCTACTATTTAAACTAGTTTTTGCTTTGAATTTTAAAAAGTAACACTTATACATAGGGAAACAAGTAAAACAGATTCTAATGTATACAATAAAAATCTCCTTCCTACTGCAAATCCTCCCAATTCCATTCCCTGGAGAACCGCCATTAGCAGTTTCTTGTGTACCCATTTAAAAAAATCTATTTACATGCATCATACATACTGTTCTGCATCTGCTTTTTAATAATAGAGATATTTCTATGTTAGCATAAATGTATTTACATCTTTCTACTTAATAGTAGATATAATACTCTATAGTATAAATCAATCATAATTTATTTAATTATGCTCCAGTTGATAGATATATTTTGGTATTGCTATTAGAAGCAAAGCTGTAGAAATATCTTTGTACATAATGTCTTTGACCAATTATCTTAGGATAAATTTCTCAGTGTGGAACTACCAGGTCAAGGGATGTTGTATTTTCAGTTTTGTTAGATAGCATCCAATTGCTCTCTGAAATAGTTGCACCCATTTTTCTTCATCCACAATATATGAGGTTGATAGTTTCTTCATTCTTTAACACTGGATATTAGCAAATGTGTAAATGTTGGCAATGACATAGGTATCTCCTTGTTTTGATTTGCATGTCTTCATAAGTAATGCTGAATATTTTTTATATTTGTATAATCCATTCATATTTCTTCCTCTATGAACTGCCTATTCCTATTTTTTACCCATATTTCCACTGAGTTATTAGTTTTTCCATTATTAAATCTCAAATGTTGCTTTGGTTTGAAATAACTATTAGAAAAAATAATACCTTTTCTTCCTCAAGAAATATAGCAACCACTTGAGAGTTTAAGCTTTTCCCTGTGGACTTATAAAGCCTAGATTTTTTTAAATTTAATTTAATTTTACTATGTTATGTTAGTCACCATACAATACGTCATTAGTTTTTGATGTAGTGATCCACGATTCATTGTTTTCGTATAACACCCAGCTCTCCAAGAACTTCTCAAACTCAACTCCCAAAAAACAAACAACGAAGTCAAAAAGTGGGCAGAAGACATGAACAGACACTTCTCCAAAGAAGACATACAAATGGCTAACAGACACATGAAAAAATGTTCATCATCAATAGCCATCAGGGAAATCCAAATCAAAACCACATTGAGATACCACCTTACACCAGTTAGAATGGCAAAAATTGACAAGGCAAAAAACAACAAATGTTGGAGAGGTTGTGGAGAAAGGGGAACTCTCTTACACTGTTGGTGGGAATGCGAGTTGGTACAGCCACTTTAGATTTTTTTTAAGTCATACATTCTGTTTTTACCACTGCCAGAAAGACGATAGTATAGACCAGAGTATAGAAAAACTTTTAGCCTTTACCAGGTAAATATTTAATATTAAAGTGGACTCCCTTAAATCTTCAATACCCTTTTATTTTCCTATTTTCTATTATTTTGGCAAAAAGAATCTCCTCCTGTATGGTGACTAACATAACATAATAAAATTAAATTAAATTAAAAAAAAAATCTCCTCCTCTTTTGAGTCTTCTGTAATTGATCTCCTTTTTTATCTGATCATTCAGTCAAATAAATTCTTGACCATCAAGGATTTCTTGGCTTAAGGTGAATACTCCATAAATATTTAGGGTGTTGTTCAACCAATGTATGGATAATGCAAGTCCTCCTTCAGAATGCATTTTTGTTCATATGTCTGCTACTCAGCATAGACCTTAGAAGGAAAGTAAATGATGCTCCCCTATTTCCTAATAATAAAATCATGAATCCATCCCTATTTTATCCTCACTGTATACTATACAGATACTTCAGTAGCATCCATGACATTTTGTTGCCCTTTATTTACATGATATTGACATATCTCTCTATCCTATTTGACTGGAAGCCCCATGAAAACCAAGCTGTGTCTAATTCATAGCTATACTTACTGCCCAAGCAAAGACCTTAGCACATGGTAAGACCTCAGTAAATACATTAAATGAACAAAGAAATGAAGTTGTATTAGCTAGTCACTACAAGTTAACAAAAGATCTGAGGCAACCCTTTCCCACTCGCACTTCATTTCAGGAGCATTTCCTTCAGACCACTTCCTCAGAAGCAGGAAGATAATCAGATCTTTCTGAAGATAATCAGGGAAAGCTTTTGGAGCCTAATCAACCATTGTCAGATCTCCCTCTGTGAGTGCTATAAATGAAATTACAGAAAATCCTGACTTGATATATTTTATAAAGTAATTTAAAATATTTGATAATGTACTGAACTCTTCTCAAAGGGAAACTGCTCTTTCCCTGATTAGATGATGTATTGTTTTTCTTTAGCCCAAAGGAAGTAACTGATTATTTGAAAAATAAATACATAACTAAAAGTGAAAGCTGTTAGTAATTCAGATCCCTCAGAAGCCAGACTGCCTTGGGCACATCTGTGCTGGGGTTTCTATCTTATTCTATCCTGAGATGGTGATATTTTTGCTTTCTTAGTACAAAGCAGTCTGTAGCCTGAAAGGCATCAGTATGCAGCCCAGCTTTGGGAAAGAAGCCACCCAAGGACGCAGGAGCAGCCTTCATTCCCAGCTTGAATTGTTTCTTAATGGAATTCCACTATGCCAAAAAAACTTCTGCTGAATTCTAAACTAAAGCTTGTCACAACACACTGATTAGACTTACAGCTTAGCTTTAGATCCTGGGAGAAATATAACTGAGTAGGGGCGAAGAGACTTGATGGGACCAGCTCATACCTGACTATATATTGAAAAGAAGAAGTAGCCTGGAGTCACAAAGTGTTTAAAGTTGGAAAGGAACATCTCAATACTAAGGGATCTGGACCAGGTGAGGAAACTGAAGCACAAAAAGGTGTCAGCTTCTCATGGTAGAAGTAGAAATGGGAGTTAAGGAAATCGATATGGTTAGTATTGATTTCTCTTTTCAAAAAGTTTGGTGATGAAAGGAAAGAGAACAATAGGAACTCTAAATATTCCTGATGTGACATGGCATAAAAGTCTCACCAGTGGAGAAGCTGTGAAGAATTTGAGATTATTTTAAGAGTCAGAGGTCATGGGGGGGGCGCCTGGGTGGCTCAGTTGGTTAAGTGACTGCCTTCGGCTCAGGTCATGATCCTGGAGTCCCGGGATCGAGTCCCGCATCGGGCTCCCTGCTCGGCAGGGAGTCTGCTTCTCCCTCTGTCCCTCCCCCATCTCATGCTCTCTCTATCTCATTCTCTCTCAAATGAATAAATAAAATCTTTAAAAAAAAAAAAAAAGAGTCAGAGGTCATGTCACCCATGAAATTAGCCTGAGATGTAAGAAGATCTGGATCTCTACAAACAGAATTTTGCAGGTGGTTGGTTTCAAAGTACGAAGCAGGGAGCCAAGATTCCATGGGCAGATATCAGTGGATAAATGGCAGCAGGAGGGAGTCTGGCCATGGGGATCCTACACTGCCGGTGAGTGACAGCCTCATGTGCTGGGGACAGGGCACAGACTCGCAGACCAGTAGCAGTGGGGAAAGGACTTTAAGGCAACCCCCAGGACAGAAACCTGGAGCAGCGGCATCACGCATGTGAACTGGGAGCGGCTGGCAATATTAGAAGCACAAAGGGCAGAGACGTGCCCTGACCTGGAGGCAGGACTGGGAGAGCTGTGGAGAGGCGCACAACCCAGGACGCTGCAGTTTATAGCAGCACAGACAGAAATGGAGATAGTGTGTCCTGGAGAGTTCACTGAAGAACAGGTTGTGATCTCTCTGCTCTGAGGCAGAGGGTTGAAAATGGTCTCTTCTGCTTTGACTCTCAGAAGAGATGCAGAAAGCCACCAGAGAACAAAAGCCCCCAAAAAACTGGTTCCCACTGAGCCCATCACCCACCACAGGGGGGCAGGGAAACTCTGCCCAAACAGAGTTGCCTGAGTAACAGCGGGGCAGGCCCCTCCCCCAGAAGACAGGCTGGAAGAACAAGAGACCAGCAATCTTAAGGACCATAGAAAACAGGCACATATTGCTTGGGTTCTGGTCAATAATTAGGACTCTACCACCCATAAACAGAATGACTAGGAGGAGGAACCCACAAAATAGGAAAGACTCAGAGACGGTGACTTATGCCACAGATTTACAAATGGATGCAGATATAATCAAGATGTCGAGATGGAATTCAGGATAGCAATTGTGAAGACAATAGCTAGAGAAATCAATTAATGGCAACATAGAGTCTCTAAGGGCAGAAATGAAAGCTGAATTGGCAGAACTTAAAAATGCTATCAATGAGATCCAATCTAATCTAGATAATCTAACAGCTAGGGTCAGTGAGGCAGAAGAATGAATTAGTGACCTGGAAGACAATTTAATAGATAAAAAGGGAAAAAAGGAGGCCAGGGAAAAACAACTCAGAATCCATGAAAATAGAATCAGAGAAATAGGTGACACCATGAAGCGTTCCAATGTCAGAATTATTGGAATCCTGGAGGGAGTGGAGAGAGAGAGAGGACTAGAAAATATATTTGAGCAAATCGTTGTGGAGAATTTCCCTAATCTGGGGAATGAAACAGACATTCGTGTCCTAGAGGCAGAGAGGATCCCTCCCAAATTCAAGGAAACAGGCCAACACCCCGGCATGTAATAGTAAAACTCACAAATCTTATAACCAAGGAAACCATCTTAAGGGCAGTTAGAGGGTAGAGATTCCTTACATACAGAGGGAGGAACATCAGAATAAAGTTAGACTTATCCACAGAGACCTGGCAAGCCAGAAAGGCCTGGGAAGACATATTCAGTGTACTAAACGAGAAGAACATGCAGCCAAGAATACTTTATCTGGCAAGGCTGTGATTTAGAATGTATGGAGAGATGCAGAGCTTCCACGACCAGCAGAAACTGAAAGAATATGTGACCACTAGGCTAGCCCTGCAAGAAATATTAAGGGAGGTTCTATAAAAGGAGAAAAACCCCAAGAGTGAGATACAATAGAAATTTACAGGGACAATCTATAAAAACAACGTCTTCACAGGCAACATGATGACAATTAATTCATATCTTTCAATAATCCCTCTCAACGTGAATGGCCTAAATGCTCCCATAAAATGGCACAGTGTTGCAGATTGGATAAAAAGACAGGACCCATCCATATGCTCTCTACAAGAGACTCATTTTGAACCTAAAGATACATCCAGACTGAAAGTGAAGGGATGGAGATCCATCTTCCATGCCAGCGGACCTCAAAAGAAAGCTGGGGTAGCAATTCTTATATCAGACAAACTAGATTTTAAACTGAAGTCTGTAGTTGGAGACACAGAAGGACACTATATCATTCTTAAAGGGTCTATCCAACAAGAAGATCTAACAATTGTAAATATCTATGCCCCCAACATGGGAGCAGCCATCTATATAAGCCAACTGTTAACCAAAATAAAGAGTCATATTGATAACAATACGTTAATTGTAGGAGACCTCAATTCTCCACTCTCAGCAATGGACAGATCATCTAAGCAGAAAATCAACAAAGAAGCAAGAGCTTCGAATGACACACTGGACCAGATGGACCTCATAGATATATACAGAACATTCCACCCTCAAAAACACAATACTCAATCTTCTCAAGTGCACACGGAACTTTCTCCAGAATAGACCACATACTGGGTCACAAATCAGGTCTCAACTGATACCAAAAGATTGAGATTATTACCTGCATATTCTCAGACCATAATGCTTTAAAACTGGAACTCAATCACAAGAAAAAAATTGGCAGAAATTCAAACACTTGGAAGCTAAAGACCACTCTGCTCAAGAATGTTTGGGTCAACCAGGAAATCAAAGAAGAACTTAAACAATTCATGGAAATCAATGAGAATGAAAACACATCAGTCCAAAACCTATGGGATACTGCAAAGGCGGTCCTAAGGGAGAAATACATAGCAATCCAAGCCTCACTTAAAAAAATAGAAAAATCCCAAATTCACCAACTCACTCTACACCTTGAAGAACTAGAGAAAAATCAACAAACGATGCCTAAGCCATGCATTAGAAGAGAAATAATTAAGATTAAAGCAGAGATCAATGAATTAGAAACCAGAAACACAGTAGATCAGATCAACGAAACTAGAAGCTGGTTCTTTGAAAGAATTAAAAAGATCGATGAACCACTGGCCAGACTTATCCAAAAGAAAAGAGAAAGGACCCAAATTAACAAAATTATGAATGAAAGGGTAGAGATCACGACTAACACCAACGCAATAGAAACAATTATTAGAAATTATTATCAACAACTATATGCCAATAAACTGAGCAATCTGGATGAAATGGACGCCTTCCTGGAAACCTATAAGCTGCCAAGACTGAAAGAGGAAGAAATTGACAACCTGAATAGACCAATAACCAGTAATGAGATTGAAGAAGTGATCAAAAACCTCCCAAAAAACAAGAGTGCAGGACCTGATGGATTCCCTGGGGATTTCTACCAAACATTCAAAGAAGAAATAATACCTATTCTCCTGAAGCTCTTTCAAAAAATAGAGACAGAAGGAAAGCTTCCAGACTCATTCTATGAGGCCAGCATTACCTTAATCCCCAAACCAGGCAAAGACCCCATCAAAAAGGAGAATTTCAGACCGATATCCCTGATGAATATGGATTCTAAAATCCTCAACAAAATCCTAGCTAATAGGATCCAACAATACATTAAAAGGACCATCCACCACGACCAAGTGGGATTTATCCCCAGGATGCAAGGGTGGTTCAACATTCGCAAATCAATCAATGTGATAGAACACATTAGTAAGAGGAGGGAGGAGAACCATATGGTCCTCTCAGCTGATGCAGAAAAAGCATTTGACAAAATACAGCATCCTTTCCTGAGTAAAACTCTTCAGAGTATAGGGATAGAGGAAACATTCCTCAAGTTCATAAAATCCATCTATGAAAAACCCACAG
>NC_058411.1:94482041-94490342 GCF_002201575.2 Neomonachus schauinslandi
ACAAAACAAAGAGGCAACCCACAGAATGGGAGAAGATATTTGCAAATGACACTACAGATAAAGGGCTGGTATCCAAGATCTATAAAGAACTTCTCAAACTCAACACCCAAAAAACAAATAATCAAGTCAAAAAGTGGGCAGAAGACATGAAAAGACACTTCTCTGAAGAAGACATACAAATGGCTAACAGACACATGAAAAAGTGTTCATCATCATGAGCCATCAGGGAAATTCAAATCAAAACCACATTGAGTTACCACCTTACACCAGTTAGAATGGCAAAAATGGACAGGGAAAGAAACAACAAATGTTGGAGAGGTTGTGGAGAAAGGGGAACCCTCTTACACTGTTGGTAGAAATGCAAGGTGGTACAGCCACTTTGGAAAACAGTGTGGAGGTTCCTCAAAAATTTAAAAATAGAGCTACCCTATGACCCTATGGGAAGATTTTTTGCCAACAAACTGCCTAATATTCTACCAATTGGGGATTGAATTAAGATTTAACCCTGAGAGGACTAAGACAATTGCACCAGCAATTGCACTCCTGGGTATTTACCCTAAAGACACAGATGTAGTGAAAAGAAGGGCCATATGCACCCCAATGTTCATAGCAGCAATGTCCACAATAGCCAAACTGTGGAAAGAGCCAAGATGCCCTTCAACGGATGAATGGATAAAGAAGATGTGGTCCATATATACAATGGAATATTACTCAGCCATCAGAAAGGATGAATACCCAACTTTTACATCAACATGGATGGGACTGGAGGAGATTATGCTAAGTGAAATAAGTCAAGCAGAGAAAGTCAATTATCATATGGTTTCACTTATTTGTGGAACATAAGGAATAGCATGGAAGACATTAGGAGAAGGAAGGGGAAAATGAAGGGGGGAGAATTGGAGGGAGAGATGAACCATGAGAGACTATGGACTCTGAGAAACAAACAGGGTTTTAGAGGGGAGTGGGGGGATGTGTTAGCCTGGTGATGAGTATTAAGGAGGGCACGTACTGCATGGAGCACTGGGTGTTATACGAAAACAATGGATCGTGGATCACCACATCAAAAACTAATAATGTGGGCGCCTGGGTGGCTCAGATGGTTAAGCGTCTGCCTTCAGCTCAGGTCATGATCCCAGACTCCTGGGATCGAATCCCGCATCGGGCTCCCTGCTCAGCAGGGAGCCTGCTTCTCCCTCTGCCTCTCTCTCTCTCTCTGTCTCTTATGAACAAATAAATAAAATCTTTAAAAAAAAACTAATAATGTGTTGTATGGTGACTAACATAACATAATAAAATTTAAAAAATTTTAAAAAAAAAAGACACAGGGCGCCTGGGTGGCTCAGATGGTTAAGCGTCTGCCTTCGGCTCAGGTCATGATCCCAGGGTCCTGGGATCGAGTCCCACATCGGGCTCCCGGCTCAGCGGGGAGCCTGCTTCTCCCTCTGACCCTCTCCCCTCTCATGCTGTTTCTCTCTCGCTCGCTCTCTAAAAAATAAATAAAACCTTTAAAAAAAAAAAAAAGACACAGCTCATGACACTTACAGATGAAAGGGTGATGATAAAATGAATTGCAGAAAGTCAACTGTTCTGAATAGCCAGAAAGATACCATTTGGTTTGCACACTCTGTAGATGTACAAATTCATTTGGCCTCTGTCCTTTGGGACCTAACATAATTAGCTCCTATTAAATCTATAGGAAAGAGAATAGAGGAGACCCAAAGATGTTTACATCCTAATCCCCCAAATTACAAATATATTACCTTACATGGCAAAGGAACTTCTTTAAATTAAGAACCTTAGGATAGGGAGAGTATTCTGGATTATCCAGGTGTTGTTGGGGAAAGTCATTGAGAGGACATGACCTCTAGTTGACCTGGACCCTGGCAATTGGAGGCTTCTCACCTCCTCCTCTGTCTTTGAAATATACATTCTGCTTGCCTTCCCCACTCCCAGAAGCTGCCTCAAAAATGTAGCCTTGAGACAGATGACGTGACGAGCCCAGTTAATCTATATAAGCTTTTAAGATTTGGCCAACAGGTGCAGAGACCTATTCACCTTGCACCTGCCCCAAATGAGCCTCGTATGTAAGGTTTTTGCTTATTAAAACTACCACCTACCAATATGGGATGGCCTTCTTCTTTCTTGAGTCTCTTCCTGTCCTCTGTGTACAGGGACTGGTTTCAGACTACACTTAGGAAGCTCCTGAGGTTTTGAACCAACAGGTGTGCCTAGTGTAGTCACAAGGATCCTTAAAAGAGAGGCATGAGGGTCAGAGTGTGAGAAGATGTGATGATGGAAGTAGAGGTCAGAATGAAGAGAAGTGTTCATGAGCCAAAGAACGCCTGTAAACTTGTAGAAGCTGGAAAAGGCAAAGAAATGGATTCTCCCCTAGAGTGTCTCAAAGGAACACAGCCCTACTGACACTTTGATTTTAGAACTTCTGATCTCCAAAACTATAAAATAAATTTGTGTTGTTTTATACTGCTAAGTTTGTCATGATTTGTTATAGCAGCAATAGGAAACTCATACATAATCTAAAATGGATTATGAAGAGAAGATTAATTTGCATGTTTAATAGATTTAAACCCTAGACAAATGGGAATATGGGCAGTATTAGTGTAGAACTCTGCCCAGACCACCACCCTGCTCCAACTCAGGCATTATCTCCCACAATTCTATGCCATGTTCTCATTCTCCTCCCTCACCTACTATTCCCTTTTGTTCTTTTTCCACCTGTCCTATTCCCACTCATCTTTTAAAGCAATTCAAATGTTATTACCTGTCTATGATGGCATCTGGATGCCTCCAAGAAGACTTAGTTTCCTTCTTTGTTCCCATTGGATTGTCTGTACCTCTGCCATACCCCTTATTATAGTCTGTCATTAAATCTACCTCTGTGCCTTCCCTACCTCCATCACCTGCCCTTGTCTTAGTCCTCTCAGGGTTAAATCTTAATTCAATCCCCAATTGGTAGAATATTAGGCAGTTTGTTGGCAAAAATCTTTCCATTGTTTTTTACAAATCACCTGTATATCATTAATGCCATACTGTAGGTTCGTAATATTGAAATCAGGGAGTGTGAGCTCTCTAACTTTGTTCCTCTTTTTCAATATTGTTTTGGCTATTGAGGGTCCCTTGAGATTCTAGAAATATAATTGATTTTTGTATGTCTATCTTTTAACTTGTGACCTTGCTGAACTCACTTATTAGTTCTATGAGGATTTTTATTGGGGAGGGGAGGGGAATTGTTGTTGTTATAGATTCTTTGGGATTTTCTTCGACCAAATCATGTCACTTGCAAATAGGGACAGTTATATTTCTTCCCTTCCAGTGTGTATGATTTTATTTTCTTGCCTTGCCTTATTCCACTGGTTGGGTCTTCTGGCACTATATTCAATAAGAGGGGTATGAGTTGACATCCTTACCTTATTCTCAATCTTAGGAAAAAAGCAGAAGTCCTTAACCATTAAGTATAATGTTAGGTGAAGGTTTTTCATAAATGCTTTTTATCAAATTGAGGAGTATACCATCTATCCTTATTTTTCTAAATGTCAATTTACTTTTTTTTTTTTACTTCTTGACCCCTTTCACACATTTATGAATTTTTTTTTAATCTTGAGTGGGAGTTGAATTTTGACAAATGCTTATAAATATGGTCATGTGGTTTTCTTCTTTAGTTTGCTGTTTTGATGGATTGCATTGATTGATTATTCAATACTGAACAAGTTTCTGCATCTCTTAAAAAACTTCGCTTAGGAAGGGAAAAATGAAGGGGGGTGGAATTGGAAGGGGAGACAACCATGAGAGACTGGACTCTGAGAAACAAACCGAGGGTTTTGGTGGGGGGAGGGGGATGGATTAGCTCAGTGATGGGTATTAAGGAGGGCACGTACTGCATGGAGCACTGGGTGTTATATGAAAACAATGAATCATGGATCACTACATCAAAAACTAATGATGTTTTGTATGGTGACTAACATAACAATAAAATTAAATTAAATTAAAAAAATTCACTTGGTCATGGTGTATAGTTCTTTCTACATATTGCTGACTTTTATTTGCTAATATTTTCTTAATAATTTTTGCATCTATATTCATCCATTCACTTTGAGATTTTCCTGGTTCATGGTATGACAAGTGATTTTTAAGATTTTATTTATTTATTTGAGAGAGAGAGAGCAAACAAGGTGGGGGAAGAGGGAAAGAAAGAATCTCAAGCAGATTCCATGCTGAGCATGGAGCCTAATGCAGGGCTCAATCCCATGACCCTGAGATTATGACATGAGCCAAAATCAAGATTCGGCCACTTAACCAACTGAGCCACCCAGGCACCCCTGACAAGTGATTTTTATTTGAAACCTGGACACTTTTTTATTATAAGAATTTAGATATTCTTTAAACCTTCTGTTTTAATTGGTTCTCTCTGACACCCTTCCAGCAAAAGAAGGGATAGTCCTCATCTTGTCACTGTCAAGCCCAAGTTCTTCACTTGGCCTCTTCAGGAAGGGGGATATTGGGGGATTCCTTGCTACTGCTGTGTAGGAGTGGGAGTTCCAGCTCACCATGTGACCTGCACTCATATAGTGGTGAGGGTGGCCTCATTACTGGTTGGTAGTGGTAATGATGATACTCTCTTATACTATCCCAACAGGAAGTGTAGAAGTACCTCCTTACTGCCAGGTAGGTATGAAAGCTATACCAGCACTTTTCTGTTCCTTTGGCTATAGGGAGCAGGCTTTTGCGGGGGGCTGTTTATTTTGTTTGTTTTGTCTATTCCTACTGACATTTCTGATTTGCTGGTTTTGTCAGCTCCAACTCTGGGATATATTAGGCAAAAAGAGAATCAAGGCAGGGGTACACCTGGGTGGCACAGTCGGTTAAGCATCTGACTTGATTTTGGCTCAGGTCATGATTCGGGGTCATGAAATCAAGTCCTGAGTTGGGAATCTGCACTCAGCAGGGAGTCTGCTTGAGATTCTCTCCCTCTCCCTTTGCCCCTCTACTCACTCTCACTCTCCCTCTCTAAAATAAAATAAAATGAATATTTAAAAAAAAAAAAAGAAAGAAAGAAAACCCAGGGAATTCACCACTGTGTCATTCCTTGGCTCCTAATGTCCCTAGCTTGAATGTCTTTTTCTCTGTATTTTTTTGTCTTCTTATATTTCTTTTATATATAATATTTAGAGTGCTTTTTGTCCTTAGTGGTAGGAATAGGAAAAAGTGAATCTACCCCATCTTCCCAGAGTGGGAGCATCAACCTTCACTTTCTGTTGGTAGTAACTTTTCCACTGTACACTCAGCTCCTAGCATATTGACTGACATTATGTCTGTGAATGTATATAGTGCATTCTTTCACATTGTACTAGGCAATGGAGAATGAGTAATAGCAGGGTAACTAGGCCTAAGTAATAAAAAAAATTTTTTTTAAATCCCAAGAAGAACATTCTGACTTTAAGGGCTGGAAGCCTATACTATCTCTAGACCCTGACCATAGCATCTCATTACAAAACAGGAACCAAGTAGCTTGAAGAGTCTGATGTATGAAAGGTAAGTTGGCTATAGGCTGGATCATTTGAAACATGCTGTGTGGGCAATTGAATGAATATAATGCTTATTAGAAGGCAGGTTTAGGATGCCTAAGTCATTTCAAAGGAAAAATGGTACACTTCCTAATCAGCAATGGGAAAAGGAATAAAGAGAAGATTGCTCTAAGATGGACCAACATTCCATAGAAAAAGCAAAACAATTAGAGCATATAAAAGTAGAAAATACACCTGAGAGCATATTGAAGAGAGTGGTCCTACAGCCAAAGTGCTCTAGGTCTAGTGGAATAAAGGTTTCTAACGATTACAATTATTATTTTTGGCATATCTCCTCTCTTCTACTCCCTGGAAATTAATTAGATCCTACTTTTAACCCTGACCTATGCCATTTTTGGAAACCTCCTTGTTGAGGTATAAGTGATACTGCACATGTTTAAAGTATATAATTTGATAAATTTCGACATATGCACATACCCATGAAACAATTTTGCAATGAAGACTTTGAACCCCAACCATTTCTTTGTGCCCTCTGGTAATCCCTTCCTCTCATCCTTCCTTTTCACCTCTCTGTATGCCCAACAACCACTGATCTGCCTTCTGTCACCATATATTAGTTTGCATTTTCTAGAATTTGTATAAATGAAATCATAACATATGTATTCTTTGGGTTTCTTTTTTGTCTTACTTCTTTCACTCAGCATAATTATTTTGAGATTCATACCTTGTTTTATATGTATTAATGGTTTATTCATTTTTATTTCTGAGAATATTCCATTTCATAGATATACCACAATTTTATTATCTATCATTTATTGACACTTATGTTGTTGACAGTTTTTGGTGTTTATGAACATAGCTGCTATGAACAATCTTGTACAAGTCTTTGAATGGATATATGCTTTTTTTTTTTTTTTTGGACATATGCTTTCATTTCCCTTGGAGAATAATCTAAGAGTGGAATGACTAGGTCATAGTGTAGGTGTATGTTTAACTTCTTTTTTTTTTTTAAGATTTTTATTTATTTATTTATTTGACAGAGAGAGACATAGCGAGAGCAGGAACACAAGCAGGGGGAGTGGGAGAGGGAGAAACAGGCTTCCCGCAGAGCAGGGAGCCCAATGTGGGATGATCCCAGGACCCTGGGATCATGACCTGAGCTGAAAGCAGACGCTTAACGACTGAGCCACCCAGGTGCCCTGTGTATGTTTAACTTCTGAAGATATTGTCAAACTATTTTTCAAAGTGGTTGTATCATTTATTTTTTCACCAGTAGTGTATGAGAATTCCACTTGCTCCATATCCTAGATAACACTTGACATAGTCAGAATTTTTTTTTTACTTTAAATAGATTTTATTTATTTATCTTTGTAGGTTTATTGAGATATAATTGCCATAAAACATTGTATAAGTCTAAGATGTACAATGTGTTAATTTGATACACTTATAATTGCAAAATTATTATCACCATAGTACTAGCTAACACCTCCATCACATCACATAATTATCATTTCTTTTTTACGGTGAGAACATTTAAGATTAGTATTTTTAACTTTAGACATTCCATTAGATGTGTAGTGGTATCTCATTGTGATTTTACAACTACATTTCTTTAATGACTAATGATATTGAACATCTTTCTATATGCTCATTTATCCATATATATTTGTTGGTAAAATGTTCGCTCAGATCTGTTGCTAACTTAAAAAATGAGGTTTTATTCTTATAATGTGTTTTGAGAGTTTCTTATATATTCTAGATATAAACCCTTTATTTGATACATGAGTTGGAAGTATTTACTTTCAGTCTTTAGTGTGTCTTTTTAGTCTCCTAATGGTATCTTTTGAAGAACAAGAGTTCTTAATTTTGATGTATCCCAGTTTATCAATGTTTAATGGATTTTTGCTTTTCTGTCATGTCTATTTTTTTTTAAAGATTTTATTTATTTATGAGAGAGAGAGCATATGAGAGGGGGGAGGGTCAGAGGGAGAAGCAGACTCCCTGCTGAGCAGGGAGCCCGATGCGGGACTCGATCCGGAGACTCCAGGATCATGACCTGAGCTGAAGGCAGTCGCTTAACCAACTGAGCCACCCAGGCGCCCTTTTCTGTCATGTCTAAAAACCATTGCTTAATTCAAGGTCACAAAGACTGTCACTGTGTTTTCTTCTAGAGATTTTATAGTTTTATGTTTTACCTTTAGGTCTATGATCTATATTGAGTTAATTTTTGTATATGGTGAAAAGTGTGGATCAAAGTTCTTTTTATCCTAAATAGTTATCCAATTGTTCTAGTATCATTTGTTGAAAAGGTTATACTTTTCCCATTGCAATGCCTTTGCACCACTGTCAAAAATTAGTTCTGTACATATGTATGGGTCTATTTGGGGGGCTCTGTTCTTTTCATTGATCTATTTGTTTATTTTGACACCAACACCACAGTGTCTTGATAACCATAGGTCTATAATAAGTCTTAAAAGAAAGTAATAAAAAATCCTCCAACTTTGTTCTTCTTCAAAGTTATTTTGGCTATTTTAGGTCCTTTATATTCTAATATAAATTTTAGAATCAGCTATATTCTAATATAAATTTTAAATCAACTTGCCAATTTCAACTATAAAGACTGCTAGGATTTTGATTGGGATCACTCTGAATCTATAGCTAAAACTGTGGAGAAATGCTATCTTAACAATGTTGAACTTCTTTTTTAAAAAGATTTTATTTATTTATTTATTTATTTATTTATTTATTTATTTATTTATTT